>NW_026111723.1:0-180000 GCF_024679095.1 Eriocheir sinensis
TTATATAAAATTTACGTAATTATATGTGTATTTGTAAAAATATTTTGATACATATTTAATTTATTTTATGTATTTTGTACATATATTTGAATTAAAATTGCTTATTTTGTGTGTATTTTATATATCTATTTTCATATAAATTTAATTTCTTCTGTGTATTTTGTATATAGTTTTATATAAATTTACGTTATTTTATGCATTTTGTATATTTATATTTATTCAAATACACATTTTTTTATTGGTATTTTGTTTATTTATATTTATACGAATTTACATTATTTTATGTGTATTTTGTATACATTTTTTTATACGTATTTACTTAATTTTATGTATATTTTATGTGTATTTTATAGAAATCTACGTTATTTTATGTGTATTCGTATATATATTTTGAATCAAATTTACATTATTTTATATGTATTTTGCATATCTATTTCAATACAAATTTACATTATTGTATGTGCATTTTGTATATTTATTTTAATACAAATTAAATATTTTATGTGGATTTTGGTATCTATAATAAAAAAAAAGCATTATTTTATAGGTATTTTGCATCTTAATTTTCATACAAATTTACATTATTTTATTAATATCTGTGTATATATTTTGATACGATTTTATATTATTCTATTTGTGTTTTGTATAAATTTTTTTAATACATATTTACATTATTTAATGTATATTTTGAAAATATATTTCATACAAATGTACGTTATTTTATGTGTATTTGTTTATATATTTTCATTCAAATTTATATTATTTCATGTGTATTTTGTATATGTATTTCAATACAAATGTACCTAATTTTATGTGTATTTTGTATATTTCTTTTCATACAAATTTAAACTATTTTTGTGTATTTTTATATATAGTTTTATACAAATTTAGGTTATTTTATGTACGCATTTACATTATTTAATGTGTTTTGTATATATATTTTTATGCAAATTTACTTTATTTTACGTGCATTTTTGTACATATATTTTTATAGAAATTTGCGTTATTTTATATGTATTTTTACATGTTTTCTCATACAAATTTACATTATTTTATTGCTATTTTGTTTATTTAGTTTGATACGAGTTACATGATTATATGTGTATTTTGTACATATTTTTTATACGTATTTACATTACTTAATGTTTATTTTGTTTATATATTTTTAAACAAATTTACGTTATTATATGTATTTTTATAAATATTTTGATACAAATTTACATTATTTTATGTATTTTGTATATACATTGCAATTCAAATTTAGCTTATTTTATCTGTATTTTGTATATCTATTTTCATACGAATTTAATTACTTCTCTGTATTTTTGTATATAGTTTTATACAAATTTACGTTATTTTATGATGTATTTTGTATATTTATATTTATACAAATACACATTCTTTTATTGGTATTTTGTTTATTTATTTTGATACGAGTTTACATTATTTTATGTGTATTTAGTATACATTTTCTTACACGTATTTACTTTATTTTCTGTGTATTTTGTTTATATATTTTTATAGAAATCTACTTTGTTTGATGTGTATTCTTATATATATTTTGAAGCAAATTTACATTATTTTATATGTATTTTGCATATCTATTTCAATACAAATTTACCTTATTGTATGTGCATTTTTTATATTTATTGTAATACAAATTTAAATAATTTATGTGTATTTTGGAATATATATTTAAAAAAAAAAGCGTTATTTAATGGGTATTTTGCATCTTTATTTTCATATAAATTAACATTGTTTTATTAATATTCTGTGCATCTATTTTGATACGAGTTTACATTATTTTATTTGTGTTTTGTATATATATTTTTATACGTATTTACATAATTTCATATGTTTTTTGTATATATATTTCTATAGAAATCTACTTTATTTTATGTGTATTCGTATATATATTTTGAAACAAATTTACATTGTTTTATATGTATTTTTGAATATCTCTTTCAATACAAATTTACCTTACTGTATATGCATTTTGTATATTTATTTCAATACAAATTTAAATATTTTATGTGTATTTTGGTATATATATTTTTATAAAAAATGCGATAATTTTTGGGAATTTTGCATCTTTATTTTCATACAAATTTACATTATTTTATTGATATTCTGTGTATTTATTTTGATACGATTTTACATTATTCTATTTGTTTTTTGTATATATTTTTTTTATACACATTCACATTATTTAATGTGCATCTTGCATATATATTTTATACAAATTTACGTTATTTTAAGTGTATTTGTTTATATATTTTCAATCAAATTTACATTATTTTATGTGTATTTTGTATATGTATTTCCATACAAATTTACCTAATTCGATGTGTATTTTGTATATTTCTTTTCAAACAAATTTAAATTATTTTTGTGTATTTTTGTGTATAGTTTTATACAAATTTACGTTATTTTATGTACGCATTTACATTATTTAGTGTGTGTTTTGTATATATATTTTTATGCTAATTTACTTTATTTTATGTGCATTTTTGTACATATATTTTAATAAAAATTTGCGTTATTTGTATATTTTTTCTCACACAAATTTACATTATTTTATTGCTATTTTGTTTATTTATTTTGATACGAATTACATGATTATATGTGTATTTTGTACATATTTTTTATACGTATTTACATTACTTAATGTGTATTTTGTTTATATATTTTTAAACAAATCTACGTTATTATATGTATTTGTATAAATATTTTGATACAGATTTACATTATTTTAAGTATTTTGTATGTACATTTCAATTCAAATTTAGCTTATTTTAGCTGTATTTTGTATATATATTTTCATACAAATTTAATAACTTCTGTGTATTTTTGTATATAGTTTTATACAAATTTACGATATTTTATGTGTATTTTGTATATTTATATTTATACAAATACACTTTCTTTTACTGGTATTTTGTTTATTTATTTTGATACTATTTTTATGTGTATTTTGAATTAATTTTTTTATACGTATTTACTTCATTTTAAGTGTATTTTGTATATATTTTTATAGAAATCAACGTTATTTTATGTGTATTCGTATATATATTTTGAAACAAAGTTACATTGTTTTATGTGTATTTTGCATATCTATTTCAATACAAATTTACCTTACAGTATGTGCATTTTTTATATTTATTTTAATACAAATTTTAATATTTTATGTGTATTTTGGTATTTATATTTTTAAAAAAAATGCGTTATTTTATGGCTATTTTGCATCTTTATTTTCAAACAAATTTACATTATTTTATTAATATTCTGTGTATTTATTTTGATACGATTTTACATTATTCTATTTGTGTTTTGTCTATATTTTTTTTATAAATACTTACACTATTTAATTAGTATTTTGTATATATATCTGATACAAATTTACGTTATTTTAAGTGTATATCTTTATATATTTTCATTCAAACTTCCATTATTTTATGTGTATTTTATATATGTATTTCAATACAAATTTACCTAATTTTAGGTGTATTTTGTATATTTATTTTTATACAAATTTAAATTATTTTTGTGTATTTTTGTATATAGTTTTATACAAACTTAGGTTCTTTTATGAGTATTTTGTATATCTATTTTCATACAAATACACATTCTTTTATTGATATTTTGTTTATTTATTTTGACGAGAATTTAAATTATTTAATGTGTATTTTGTATATATATTTTTATACGTATTTACATCATTTCATGTGTATTTTGTATATATATTTCTATAGAAATCTACGTTATATTATGTGTATTCGTATATAGATTTTTAAACAAATTTACACTTTTATGTGTATTTTGCATATTTTTTCAATACAAATTTATCTTATTGTATATGCATTTTGTATATTAATTTTAATACAAATTTAATTATTCTATGTGTATTTTTGTATATGTATTTTTATAAAAATATGATTTATTTTATGGGTATTTTGCATCTTTATTTTCATACAAATTTACATTATTTTATTGATATTCTGCTCATTCATTTTGATACGAATTGACATTATTCTATGTGTATTTTGTATATATTTTTCATACAAATCTACGTTATTTTATGTGTATTTGTTTATATATTTTGACACAAATTTACAATATTTTATGGGTATTTTGTATATACATTTCAAAAGAAATTTACCTAGTTTTAAGTGTATTTTGTATATCTATTTTCATACAAACTCAAATTATTTCTATGTATTTTTGTATATATTTTAATACAAATTTTAGTTATGTTATGTGTATTTTGTAAATTTATTTTCATTCAAATATATATTATTTTATTGGTGTTTTGTTGATTTATATTGATACGAATTTACATTATTTTATATGTACTTTGTATATATATTTTTATACGCTTTTACATTATTTAATATTTATTTTGAATATATATTTTTATACAAATTCATGGTATTTTATGTGTATTTATATATATATTTTTATATAAATTTATATTATTTTATATGTATTTTGTACATATATTTTTTTACAAATTTACCTTATTTTATGTTTATTTTGTATGTGTATTTTGTATATTTATATTTATCCAAATACACATTCTTTTATTGGTATTTTGTTTATTTATTTTAATTCGAATTTACATTATTTTATGTGTATTTTGTATACATTTTTTTATAAGTATTTACTTAATTTTATATGTATTTTGTATATATATTTTTATAGAAATCTACGTTTTTTTATTTGTATTTGTATATATATTTTGAAACAAATTTACATTGTTTTATATGTATTTTTGCATATCTATTTCAATACAAATTTACCTTATTGTATGTGCATTTTGTATATTTATTTCAATGCAAATTTAAATATTTTATGTGTATTTTGGTATATAAATTTTTATAAGATTACGGAAATTTGAATAAAAATATATAAAAAACAAAACAAAAATTTCAATTTGTATGAAATTGTATGTATGTATGTATGTATGTATGTATGAAATTTGTATTTAAATACATGTACAAAATATACATAAAATAATGTAAATTTGTATGAAATGAAAACAAATTCACATAAAATTCGCGTCAAAATAAATAAACAAAATATCAATAAAAGAATGTGTATTTGTATGAAAATAGATATACAAAATACACATAAAATAATCTAAATTTGTATCAAACTATATACAAAAATACACAAAAATATTTTAAATTTGTATGAAAATAAATATACAAAATACACATAAAATTAGGTAAATTTGTATTGAAATACATACACAAAATACACATAAAATAATGTAAATTTGAATGAAAATACATAAACAAATACACTTAAAATAATGTAAATTTGTATAAAAAAATATGTACAAAACACAAATATAATAATGTAAAATCGTATCAAAATAAATACACAGAATATTATTAAAATAATGTAAATTTGTATGAAAATAAAGAAGCAAAATACCCATAAAATAACGCATTTTTTTTATTTATAAAAATATATATACCAAAATACACATCAAAAAATTAAATTTGTATTAAAATAAATATACAAAAAACACATACAATAAGGAAATTTGTATTGAAATAGATATGCAAAACACATATAAAACATTGTAAATTTGTTTCAAAATATATATACGAATACACATAAAATAACGTAGATTTCTATAAAAATGTATATACAAAATACACATAAAATGAAGTAAATACCTATAAAAAAATGTATACAAAAAACACATAAAATACCAATAAAAGAATGTGTATTTGTATAAATATAAATATACAAAATACACATAAAATAACGTAAATTTATATAAAACTATATACAAAAATACACAGAAGTAATTAAATTTGTATGAAAATATATACAAAATACACACAAAATAAGCTAAATTTGAATTGAAATATATATACAAAATACATGAAATAAAGTAAATTTGTATCAAAATATTTATACAAATACACATATAATAACGTAGATTTGTATGAAAATATATAAACAAAATACACATTAAATAATGTAAATACGTATAAAAAATATGTACAAAATACACACATAATCATGTAATTCGTATCAAAATAAATAAACAAAATACCAATAAAATAATATAAATTTGTATGAGTAAACGTGTATGTTGCATATTTTTTCAATATAAATTTACCTTATTATATATGCATTTTGTATATTAATTTTAATACAAATTTAATTATTCTATGTGTATTTTTGTATCTGTATTTTTATAAACATATGCTTTATTTTTTGGGTATTTTGCATCTTTATTTTCATACAAATTTACATTATTTTATTGATATTCTGCTCATTCATTTTGATACGAATTGACATTATTCTATATGTATTTTGTATATATTTTTCATACAAATTTACGTTATTTTATTTGTATTTGCTTATATATTTTGACACAAATTTACAATATTTTATGGGTATTTTGTATATACATTTCAAAAGAATTTTACCTAGTTTTATGTGTATTTTGTATATCTATTTTCATACAAACTCAAATTATTTCTATGTATTTTTGTATATATTTTAATACAAATTTTAGTTATGTTATGTGTATTTTGTAAATTTATTTTCATTCAAATATATATTATTTTATTGGTGTTTTGTTGTTTTATATTGATACGAATTTACATTATTTTATATGTACTTTGTATATATATTTTTATACGCTTTTACATTATTTAATATTTATTTTGAATATATATTTTTATACAAATTCATGGTATTTTATGTGTATTTGTATATATATTTTTATATAAATTTACATTATTTTATGTGTATTTTGTACATATATTTTTTTACAAATCTACCTTATTTTATGTTTATTTTGTATGTGTATTTTGTATATTTATATTTATCCAAATACACATTCTTTTATTGGTATTTTGTTTATTTATTTTAATTAGAATTTACATTATTTTATGTGTATTTTGTGTACATTTTTTCATACTTATTTACTTAATTTTATGTGTATTTTGTATATATATTTTTATAGAAATCTACGTTTTTTTATTTGTATTCGTATATATATTTTGAAACAAATTTACATTGTTTTATATGTATTTTTGCTTTCAATGCAAATTTAAATATTTTATTTGTTTTTGGTATATATATTTTTATAAGATTACGAAAATTTGAATAAAAATATATACAAAAAAACATAAAAATAAAATTCAATATGTATGAAAATAGATATACAAAATACACATATAATTAGCTAGATTTGTATTTAAATACATGTACAAAATACAAATAAAATAATGTAAATTTGTTTGAAATGAAAACAAATTCACATAAAAATCGCGTCAAAATAAATAAACATATCAATAAAAGAATGTGTATTTGTATGAAAATACATATACAAAATACACATAAAATAACCTAAATTTGTATCAAACTATATACAAAAATAAACAAAAATATTTTAAATTTGTATGAAAATAAATATACAAAATACACATAAAATTAGGTAAATTTGTATTGAAATACATACACATAATACACATAAAATAATGTAAATTTGAATAAAAATACATAAACAAATACACTTAAAATTACGTAAATTTGTATAAAAAAATATGTACAAAACACAAATAGAATAATGTAAAATCGTATCAAAATAAATACACAGAATATTAATAAAATAATGTAAATTTGTATGAAAATAGAGAAGCAAAATACCCATAAAATAACGCATTTTTTTTATTTATAAAAATATATATCAAAATACATCAAAAATTAAATTTGTATTAAAATAAATATACAAAAACACATACAATAAGGTAAATTTGTATTGAAATAGATATGCAAAATACATATAAAACAATGTAAATTTGTTTCAAAATATATACCAATACACATAAAATAACGTAGATTTCTATAAAAATATATATACAAAATACACATAAAATGAAGTAAATACGTATAAGAAAATGTATTCAAAATACACGTGAAATAATGTAAATTCGTATCAAAATAAATAAACAAAATACCAATAAAAGAATGTATTTGTATAAATATAATATATAAAAATACACATAAAATAACGTAAATTTATATAAAACTATATACAAAATACACAGAAGTAATTAAATTTATGAATATATACAAAATACACACAAAATAAGCTAAATTTGAATTGAAATATATATAAAATACATGAAATAAAGTAAATTTGTATCAAAATATTTATTCAAATACACATATAATAACGTAAATTTGTATGAAAATATATAAACAAAATACACATTAAATAATGTAAATACGTATAAAGAAATATGTACAAAATACACATATAATCATGTAATTCGTATCAAAATAAATAAACAAAATACCAATAAAATAATATAAATTTGTATGAGTAAACGTGTATGTTGCATATTTTTTTAATACAAATTTACCTTATTATATACGCATTTTGTATATTAATTTTAATATATGTGTATATGAATATATATTTTGATACAAATTTACATTATTTTATGTATTTTCTATATTTATTTCAATTCAAATTTAGCTTATTTTATGTGTCTTTTGTATATCTATTTTCATACAAATTTTATTATTTTTGTTTATTTTTGTATATAGTTTTATACAATTTTACGTTATTTTATGTGTATTTTGTATATTTATATTTATATAAGTAAACATTCTTTTATTGGCATTTTGTTTATTTATTTTGATACGAATTTACATTATTTTATGTATATTTATTTCATTTTATGTGTATTTTGTATATATATTTTTATAGAAATCTACGTTATTTTATGTGTATTCGTATATATATTTTGAAACAAATTTACATTGTTTTATGTGTATTTTGCATATCTATTTCAATACAAATTTACCTTATTGTATGTGCATTTTGTATATTTATTGTAATACAAATTTAAATATTTTATGTGTATTTTGGTATATATATTTTCATAAATAATGCGTTGTTTCATGGGTATTTTGCATCTTTATTTTCATACAAATTTACATTATTTTATTAATATTCTGTGTATTTATTTTGATACTATTTTACATTATTCTATTTGTGTTTTGTACATATTTTTTTATACATATTTACATTATTTAATGTGTATTTACTATATATATTTCATACAAATTTACGTTATTTTAAGTGTATTTGTTTATATATTTTCATTCAAATTTACATTATTTTATGTGTATTTTGTATATGTATTTCAATAGAAATTTAACTAGTTTTATATGTATTTTGTATATATATTTTTATAGAAAGTTAATTTATTTTTGGGTATTTTATTAATAGAGTTTTATACAAATTTACAATATTTTATGTGTATTTTGTATATCTATTTTCATACAAATACACATTCTTTTATTGATATTTTGTTTATTTATTTTGATGCGATTTTACATTATTTAATGTGTATTGTGTATATATATATATATATATATTTTTATACGTATTTACGTCATTTCATGTGTATTTTTTATGTATATTTCTATAGAAATATACGTTATTTTATGTGTATTCGTATATATATTTTGAAACAAATATACATTGTTTTATGTGCATTTTGTATATTTTTTCAATGCAAATTTCCCTTATTGTACGTGCATTTTGTATATTAATTTTAATACAAATTTAATTATTCTATGTGTATTCTTGTATATGTATTTTTTAAAAAATATGCTCTATTTTATGGGTATTTTGCATCTTTATTTTCATACAAAATTACATTATTTTATTGATATTCTGTGTATTTATTTTGATACGATTTTACATTACTCTATGTATATTTTGTATATCTATTTTATACAAATGTACGTTATTTTATGTGAATTTTTTTTCATTTCATACATATTTACATTATTTTATGTGTATTTTGTACATGTATTTAAATACAAATTTAACTAATTATATGTGTATTTTGTATATCTATTTTCATACAAATTGAAATATATTTTATTGTTTTTTTGTATATATTTTTATTCAAATTTTCGTAATTTTATGTGTATTTTGTATATTTATTTTCCTACAAATATACATTCTTTTATCGGAATTTTGTTTATTTATTTTCATACGAATTTTCATTTTTTTAGGTGTATTTGATATATATATTTTTATACTTATTTACATAATTTTATATGTATTTTGAATATATATTTTCATAGAAATTTACTCTATATGTATATACAAAAAAACACAAAAATATTTTAAATTTGTATGAAAATAAATATACAAAATACACATAAAATTAGGTAAATTTGTATTGAAATACATATACAAAATACACTTAAAATAATGTAAATTTGAATGAAATTATATAAACAAATACACTTAAAATGACGTTAATTTGTATAAAATATATATAAAAAATACACATTAAATAATGAAAATATGTATAAAAAAATATAAACAAAACACAAATAGTATAATATAAAATCGTATCAAAATATATACACAGAATATTAATAAAATAATGTACATTTGTATGAAAACTAAGATGCAAAATAACTATAAAATAACGCATTTTTTTATAAAATTATATATACCAAAATACACATAAAATATTTGAATTTGTATTAAAATAAATATACAAAATGCACATACAATAAGGTAAATTTGTATTGAAATAGATATGCAAAAAACATATAAAACAATGTAAATTTGTTTCAAAATATATATACGAATACACATAAAATAACGTAGATTTCTATAAATATATATATACAAAATAGAAATAAAATTAAGTAAATACGAATCAAAAATGTATACAAAATACACTTAAAATAATGTAAATACGTATAAATATAAATAAACAAAATACCAATAAGAGAATGTGTATTTCTATAAATATAAATATACAAAATGCACATAAAATAACGTAAATTTGTATAAAACTATATACAAAAATACACAGAAGTAATTAAATTTGCATGAAAATAGATATACAAAATACACACAAAATAAGCTAAATTTGATAAACTCGTATCGAGTTAAATTAAGAAAATAACAATAAAATAATGTAATTTTGGATGAAAATATATGTAGAAAACACACATAAAATAACCTAAATACAAATACAAATATACACATTAAATAATTTAAAATTGAATGAAATAAATATACAAAATAAACATAAAATAAGGTAAATTTGTAATAAAATATATGTAGGAATACACATAAAATAATATAAATTTGTATGAAAATATATATACAAATACACATAAAATAACATGAATTTGTATAAAATGTTCCAAAATATATACGAATACACACAATAAAATAACGTAGTTTTTTTTGAAAATGTATATATAAAATACACATAAAATAGTTTAAATACGTAGAAAAATATATATACAAAATACACATAAAATAATGTAAATTCGTAAAAAATTAAATACACAAAATTCCAATAAAAGAATGTATATTTGTAGGAAAATATACATACAAAAAACAAATAAAATAACTAAAATTTCTATAAAAATATATACAAAAATACACAAAAATAATTTAAATTTGTTTGAAAATAGATATGCAAAATACACATAAAGTTAGGCAAATTTGTATTGAAATACATATACAAAACTTACATAACATAATGTAAATTTGTATGAAAATATATAAACAAATACATATAAAATCACGAAAATTTGGATAAAATATATATATACAAAATACACATTCAATATTTTAAATATGTATAAAAATATATTATATTATATATATTTTTATTGATATTTGCGTTATTTATGTGTATTTTGTATATGTTTTCTCATAGAAATTTACATTATTTTATTGGTATTTTGTCTATTTATTTTGATACGAATTACATGATTATTTGTGTATTATACGTATTTACATTATTTAATGTGTATTTTGTTTATATATTTTTATACGTTATTATATGTGTATTTGTATAGGTATTTTGATACAAATTTACATTATTTTATGTATTTTGTATATATATTTCAATTCAAATTTAGCTTATTTTATGTGTATTTTGTATATCTATTTATTTTAATACAAAATCAAATATTTTATGTTTTTTCGTATATATATTTTTATAAAAAATGCGTTATTTTATGGGTATTTTGTATCTTAATTTTCATACAAATTTACATTATTTTATTAATATTTTCTGTTTTTATTTTGATACGATTTTACATTATTTTATTTGTGTTTTGTATATATTTTTTTATACATATTTACATTATTTAATGTTTTTTTGTATATATATTTGATACAAATTTACGTTATTTTAAGTCTATATGTTTATATATTTTCATTCAAATTTACATTATTTTATGTGTATTTTGTATATGTATTTCAATACAAATTTACCTATTTTTATATGTTTTTTGTATATTTATTTTCATACAAGTTTAAATTATTTTTGTTTATTTTTGTATATAGTTTTATACAAATTTAGGTTATTTTATGTGTATTTTGAATATCTATTTTCATACAAATACACATTCTTTTCATGATATTTTGTTTATTTATTTTGACACGAATTAACATTATTTAATGTGTATTTTGTACATAAATTTTTATACGTATTTACTTTATTTCAAGTGTATTTTGTATATATATTTCTATAGAAATCTGCGTTATTTTATGGGTATTCGAATATATATTTTGAAACAAATTTACATTGTTTTATGTGAATTTTGCATATTTTTTCTATACAAATTTACCTTATAGTATGTGCATTTTGTATATTAATTTTAATACAAATTTGATTAATCTATGTGTATTTTTGTATATGTATTTTTATAAAAATATGTAATTAGTTAAATTTGTATTTAAATACATGTACAAAACACACATAAAATAATGTAAATTTGTATGAAATGAAAACAAATTCACATAAAATAACGTACATTTGTATAAAATAGATATACAAAATAATTTTATGTGTATTTTGTATATTTATTTTCATACAAATTTAAATAATTTTTGTGAATTTTTGTATATAGTTTTATACAAACTTAGGTAATTTTATGAGTATTTTGTTTATCTATTTTTATACAAATACACATTCTTTTATTGATATTTTGTTTATTTATTTTGACGAGAATTTAGATTATTTAATGTGTATTTTGTATATATATTTTTATACGTATTTACATAATTTCATGTTTATTTTGTATATATATTTCTATAGAAATCTACGTTATATTATGTGTATTCGTATATAGATTTTTAAACATATGTATACTTTTATGTGAATTTTGCATATTTTTTCAATACAAATTTACCTTATTGTATATGCATTTTGTATATTAATTTTAATACAAATTTAATTATGCTATGTGTATTTTTGTATATGTATTTTTATAAAAATATACTTTATTTTATGGGTATTTTGCATCTTTATTTTCATACAAATTTACGTTATTTTATTGATATTCTGCTCATTCATTTTGATACGATTTGACATTATTCTATGTGTATTTTGTATATATTTTTCAAACAAATTAACGTTATTGTATGTGTATTTGTTTATATATTCTGACACAAATTTACAATATTTTATGGGTATTTTGTATATATATTTCAAAAGAAATTTACCTAGTTTTATGTCTATTTTGAATATCTATTTTCATACAAGCTCAAATTATTTTTATGTATTTTTGTATACATTTCAATACAAATTTTAGTTATGTTATGTGTATTTTGTAAATCTATTTTGTTGATTTATATTGATACGAATTTACATTATTTTATATGTACTTTTTACATATATTTTTATACGCATTTACATTATCTAATATTTATTTTGAATATATAATTTTATACAAATTCATGGTATTTTATGTGTATTTGTATATATATTTTCATATAAATTTACATTATTTTAGTGTATTTTGTACATATTTTTCATTACAAATTTACCGTATTTTATATTTATTTTGTATGTGTATTTTGTACATTTATATTTATACAAATACACATTCTTTTATTGGTATTTTGTTTATTTATTTTGATACGAGTTTACATTATTTTATGTTTCTTTTGTTTACATTTTTTTATACGTATTTACCTAATTTTATGTGTATTTTGTATATGTATTTTTATAGAAATCTACGTTATTTTATGTGTATTCGTATATATATTTTGAAACAAATTTACAATTTTTTATATGTATTTTTGCATATCTCTTTCAACAGAAGTTTACCTTATTGTATGTGCATTTTGTATATTTATTTCATTACAAATTTAAATATTTTATGTGTATTTTGGTATATATATTTGTATAAGAAATGCGCTATTTGATGGGAATTTTGCATCTTTATTTTCATACAAATTTACATTATTTTATTAATATTCGGTGTATTTATTTTGATACGATTTTACATTATTGCAATTTTTTTTTGTATATATTTTTTTATACATATTTACATTATTTAATGTGTATCTTGCATATATATTACATACAAATTTATTATCTATTATTTATTTTCATACAAATACACATTCTTTTCATGATATTTTGTTTATTTATTTTGTCAAGAATTTACATTACTTAATATGTATTTTATATATATATTTTTATACGTATTTACATAATTTCATGTGTGTTTTGTATATATATTTCTATAGAAATCTACGTTAATTTATGTGTATTCGTATATATATTTTGAAACAAATTTACACTGTTTTATTTGTATTTTGCGTTTTTTTTCAATACAAATTTACCTTATTGTATGTGTGCATTTTGTATATTAATTTTAATACAAATCTAGTTATTCTATGTGTATTTTTATATATGTATTTTTAAAAAAAAATATGCTTTATCTTATGGGTATTTTGCATGTTTATTTTCATACAAATTTAAATTATTTTATTGATATTCTGTGTACCTATTTTGATACGATTTTATATTATTCTATGTATAACAAAAATAAATACAGAATACACAAAAATAGATATGCAAAATACATATAAACAATGTAAATTTGTTTCAAAATATATATACGAATACACATGAAATAAGGTAGATTTCTATAAAAATATAAATACGAATAAAAAATGTATACAAAATACACATAAAATAATGTAAATTAGTATCAAAATAAATAAACAAAATACCAATAAAAGAATGTGTATTTGTATAAATATATATATACAAAATACACATTAAATAATATAAATTTGTTTAAAACTAAACAAAATACACATGAAATGATGTAAATACGTATAAAAATATATACAAAATACATTAAATAATGTAAATTCGCGTCAAAATAAATAAACAAAATATCAATAAAAGAATGTGTATTTGTATGAAAATAGATATACAAAATACACATAAAATAACCTAAATTTGTATCAAACTATATACAAAAATACACAAAACTATTTTAAATTTGTATGAAAATAAATGTACAAAATACACATAAAATTAGGTAAATTTGTATTGAAATACATACACAAAATACACTTAAAATAACGTAAATTTGTATAAAAAAATATGTACAAAACACAAATAGAATAATGTAAAATCGTATCAAAATAAATACACAGAATATTAATAAAATAATGTAAATTTGTATGAAAATAAAGAAGCAAAATACCCATAAAATAACGCATTTTTTTTATTTAAAAAAATATATATACCAAAATACACATCAAAAAATTAAATTTGTATTAAAATAATAATACAAAAAACACATACAATAATGTTAATTTGTATTGAAATAGATATGCAAAATACATATAAAACCATGTAAATTTGTTTAAAAATATATATACGAATACACATAAAATAACGTAGATTTCTATAAAAATATATATACAAAATACACATAAAATGAAGTAAATACGTATAAAAAAATGTATACAAAATACACATAAAATAATGTAAATTAGAATCAAAATAAATAAACAAAATACCAGTAAAAGAATGTGTATTTGTATGAATATAAATATACAAAATACATATAAAATAACGTAAATTTATATAAAACTATATACAAAAATACACAGAAGTAATTAAATTTGTATGAAAATATATACAAAATACACACGAAATAAGCTAAATTTGAATTGAAATATATATACAAAATACATGAAATAAAGTAAATTTATATCAAAATATTTATACAAATACACATATAATAACGTAAATTTGTATGAAAATATATAAACAAAATACAAATTAAATAATGTAAATACGTATAAAAAAATATGTACAAAATACACATATAATCATGTAATTCGTATCAAAATAAATAAACATAATACCAATAAAATAATATAAATTTGTATGAGTAAACGTGTATGTTGCATATTTTTTCAATACAAATTTACCTTATTATATACGCATTTTGTATATTAATTTTAATACAAATTTAATTATTCGATGTGTATTTTTGTATCTGTATTTTTATAAACATATTCTTTATTATTTGGGTATTTTGCATCTTTATTTTCATACAAATTTACATTATTTTATTGATATTCTGCTCATTCATTTTGATAGGAATTGACATTATTCTATGTGTATTTTGTATATATTTTTCATACAGATTTACGATATTTTATGTGTATTTGTTTATATATTTTGACACAAATTTACAATATTTTATGGGTATTTTGTAAATACATTTCAAAAGAAATTTACCTAGTTTTATGTGTATTTTGTATATCTATTTTCATACAAACTCAAATTATTTCTATGTATTTTTGTATATATTTTAATACAAATTTTAGTTATGTTATGTGTATTTTGTAAATTTATTTTCATTCAAATATGTATTATTTTATTGGTGTTTTGTTGATTTATATTGATACGAATTTACATTATTTTATATGTACTTTGTATATATATTTTTATACGCTTTTCCATTATTCAATATATATTTTGAATATATATTTTTATACAAATTCATGGTATTTTATCTGTATTTGTATATATATTTTCATATAAATTTACATTATTTTATGTGTATTTTGTACATATATTTTATTAAAAATCTACCCTATTTTATGTTTATTTTGTATGTGTATTTAGTATATTTATATTTATCCAAATACATATTCTTTTATTGGTATTTTGTTTATTTATTTTAATTCGAATTTACATTATTTTATGTGTATTTTGTATATATATTTTTATAGAAATCTACGTTTTTTTATTTGTATTCGTATATATATTTTGAAACAAATTTACATTGTTTTATATGTATTTTTGCATATCTCTTTCAATACAAATTTAAATATATTATGTGTTTTTTGGTATATATATTTTTATAAGAAATGCGCTATTTGATGGGAATTTTGCATCTTTATTTTCATACAAATTTACATTATTTTATTAATATTCGGTGTATTTATTTTGATACGATTTTACATTATTCTATTTGTTTTTTGTATATACTTTTTTATACATATTTACATTATTTAATGTGTATCTTGCATATATATTTTATACAAATTTATTATCTATTATCTACTTTCATACAAATACACATTCTTTTCATGATATTTTGTTTATTTATTTTGACACTAATTTACATTATTTGATATATATTTTGTATATATATTTTTAAACGTATTTACATAATTTCATATGTATTTTGTATATATATTTCTATAGAAGTCTACTTTATTTTATGTGTATTAGTATATATATTTTGAAACAAATTTACATTGTTTTATATGTATTTGTGAATATCTCTTTCAATACAAATTTACCTTACTGTATATGCATTTTGTATATTTATTTCAATACAAAATAAAATATTTTATGTGTATTTGGTAAATATATTTTTATAAAAAATGCGATAATTTTTGGGAATTTTGCATCTTTATTTTCATACAAATTTACATTATTTTATTGATATTCTGTGTATTTATTTTGATACGATTTTACATTATTCTATTTGTTTTTTGTATATATTTTTTTATACACGTTTACATTATTTAATGTGTATCTTGCATATATATTTTATAGAAATGTACGTTATTTTAAGTGTATTTGTTTATATATTTTCATTCATATTTACATTATTTGATGTGTATTTTGTATATGTATTTCCATACAAATTTACCTAATTTTATGTGTATTTTGTATATTTCTTTTCATACAAATTTAAATTATTTTTGTGTATTTTTGTATATAGTTTTATACAAATTTAGGTTATTTTTTGTACGCATTTACATTATTTAATGTGTGTTTTGTATATATATTTTTATCTAAAGTTACTTTATTTTATGTGCATTTTTGTATACATATTTTAATAGAAATTTGCGGTATTTGTATATGTTTTCTCATACAAATTTACATTATTTTATTGCTATTTTGTTTATTTATTTTCATACGAATTACATGATTATATGTGTATTTTGTACATATTTTTTATATGTATTTACTTTACTTAATGTGTATTTTGTTTATATATTTTTAAACAAATCTACGTTATTATGTGTATTTGTATAAATATTTTGATACAGATTTACATTATTTTATGTATTTTGTATGTACATTTCAATTCAAATTTAGCTTATTTTAGCTGTATTTTGTATATATATTTTCTTACAAATTTAATTACTTCTTTGTATTTTTGTATATAGTTTTATACAAATTTACGATATTTTATGTGCATTTTGTATATTTATATTTTTACAAATACACATTTTTTTATACGTATTTGCTTAATTTTATGTGTATTTTGTATATATATTTTTATAGAAATCTACGTTTTTTATTTGTATTCGTATATATATTTTGAAACAAATTTACATTGTTTTATATGTATTTTTATATATCTCTTTCAATACAAATTTACCTTATTGTATGTGCATTTTGTATAATTATTTCAATAGAAATTTAAATATTTTATGTGTATTTTGGTATATATATTTTTATAAGAAATGCGCTATTTTATGGGAATTTTGCATCTTTATTTTCATACAAATTTACATTATTTTATTAATATTCGGTGTATTTATTTTGATACGAATTTACATTATTCTATTTGTTTTTTGTATATACTTGTTTTATACATATTTACATTATTTAATGAGTATCTTGCTTATATATTTTATACAAATTTATTATCTATTGTCTATTTTTATACAAATACACATTCTTTTCATGATATTTTGTTTATTTATTTTGACACTAATTTACATTATTTGATATGTATTTTGTATATATATTTTTATACGTATTTACATAATTTCATATGTATTTTTTATATATATTTCTATAGAAATCTACATTATTTTATGTGTATTCGTATATATATTTTGAAACAAATTTACATTGTTTTATATGTATTTTTGAATATCTCTTTTAATACAAATTTACTTTACTGTATATGCATTTTGTATATTTATTTCAATACAAATTTAAATATTTTATGTGTATTTATATATATATATTTTAAAAAAAAATGCGATAATTTTTGGGAATTTTGCATCTTTATTTTCATACAAATTTACATTATTTTATTGATATTCTCTGTATATATTTTGATACGATTTTACATTATTATATTTGTTTTTTGTATATATATTTTTATAAACATTTACATTATTTAATGTGTATCTTGCATATATATTTTATACAAATTTACGTTATTTTAAGTGTATTTGTTTTTATATTTTCATTCAAATTTTCATTTATTTTAATTCGAAATTACATTATTTTATGTGTATTTTGTATACATTTTTTATACGTATTTACTTAATTTTATGTGTATTTTGTATATATATTTTGATAGAAATCTACGATTTTTTATTTGTATTCGTATATATATTTTGAAACAAATTTACATTGTTTTATATGTATTTTTGCATATCTCTTTCAATACAAATTTACCTAATTGTATGTGCATTTTGTATATTTATTTCAATGCAAATTTAAATATTTTATGTGTATTTTGGTATATATATTTTTATAAGAAATGCGCTATTTTATGGGAATTTTGCATCTTTATTTTCATACAAATTTACATTATTCTATTAATATTCGGTGTATTTATTTTGATACGATGTTACATTATTTTATTTGTTTTTTGTATATACTTTTTTATACATATTTACATTATTTAATGTGTATCTTGCATATATATTTTATACAAATTTATTATCTATTATCTATTTTCATACAAATACACATTCTTTTCATGATATTTTGTTTATTTATTTTGACACGAATTTACATTATTTGATATGTATTTTGTATATATATTTTTATACGTATTTACATAATTTCATATGTATTTTGTATATATATTTCTATAGAAATCTACTTTATTTTATGTGTATTCGTATATATATTTTGAAACAAATTTACATTGTTTTATATGTATTTTTGAATATCTCTTTCAATACAAATTTACCTTACTGTATATGCATTTTGTATATTTATTTCAATACAAATTTAAATATTTTATGTGTATTTTGGTAAATATATTTTTTAAAAAATGCGATAATTTTTGGGAATCTTGTATCTTTATTTTCATTCAAATTTACATTATTTTATTGATATTCTGTGTATTTATTTTGATACGATTTTACGTTATTCTATTTGTTTTTTGTATATATATTTTTTATACATATTTACATTATTTAATGTGTATCTTGCATATATATTTGATACAAATTTACGTTATTTTAAGTGTATTTGTTTATATATTTTCATTCAAATTTACATTATTTGATGTGTATTTTGTATATGTATTTCAATACAAATTTACCTAATTTTATGTGTATTTTGTATATTTCTTTTCAACAAACAAATTTAAATTATTTTTGTGTATTTTTGTATATAGGTTTATACAAATTTAGGTTATTTTATGTACGCATATACATTATTTAGTGTGTGTTTTGTATATATATTTTTTTGCAAATTTACTTTATTTTATGTGCATTTTTGTACATATATTTTTATAGAAATTTGCGTTATTTGTATATGTTTTCTCATACAAATTTACATTATTTTATTGCTATTTTGTTTATTTATTTTGATACGAATTACATGATTATATGTGTATTTTGTACATATTTTTTATACGTATTTACATTACTTAATGTGTATTTTGTTTATATATTTTTAAACAAATCTACGTTATTATATGTATTTGTATAAATATTTTGATACAGATTTACATTATTTTATGTATTTTGTATGTACATTTCAATTAAAATTTAGCTTTTTATAGCTGTTTTTTGTATATATATTTTCATACATATTTAATTACTTCAGTGTATTTTTGTATATAGTTTTATACAAATTTACGATATTTTATGTGTATTTTGTATATTTATATTTTTACAAATACACATTCTTTTACTGGTATTTTGTTTATTTATTTTGATACGATTTATATGTATTTTTTGTATTCATTTTTTTTATACGTATTTACTTAATTTTATGTGTATTTTGTATATATTTTTATAGAAATCTACGTTATTTTATGTGTATTCGTATATATATTTTGAAACAAATTTACATTGTTTTATATGTATTTTGCATATGTATTTCAATATAAATTTGCAAATTTACTTTATTTTATGTCCATTTTTGTACATATATTTTTTTAGAAATTTGCGTTATTTTATGTGTATTTGTATATGTTTTTTCATACAAATTTACATTATTTTATTGCTATTTTGTTTATTTATTTTGATACAAATGAAAATAGATATACAAAATATACATAAAATAAATTAAATTTGTATTGAAATATATATACAAAATACATAAAATAATGTAAATTTGTATCAAAATATTTTAACAGATGCGCATAAAATAACGTAAATTTGTTTTAAAATATAAAATACATTAAATAATGTAAATATGTATAAAAATATTTACAAAATACAAACAGAATAATGTAAAATAGAAACAAAATAAATACACAGAATAATAATAAAACAATGTAAATTTGTATGAAAATAAAGATGCAAAATACCCATTAAATTACGCATTTTTTATAAAAATATATATACCAAAATACACATGAAAAAATTAATTTTTATTAAAATAAATATACAAAATAAACATACAATAAGGTAAATCTGTTTTGAAATAGATATGCAAAATACATATAAAACAATGTAAATTTGTTTCAAAATATATATACGAATACACATAAAATAACGTAGATTTGTATAAAAATATATACAAAATACACATAATGAAGTAAATACGTCTAAGAAAATGTATACAAAATACACATAAAATAATGTAAATTCGTATCAAAATAAATAAACAAAATACCAATAAAAGAATGTGTATTTGTATAAATATAAATATACAAAATACACATAAAATAACGTAAATTTGTATAAAACTATATACAAAAATACACAGAAGTAATTAAATTCGTATGAAAATAGATATACAAAATACAGATAAAATAAGCTAAATTTGAATTGAAATGTATATACAAAATACATAAAATAATGTAGATTTGTATCAAAATATTTATAAAATACCCATAAAATAACGCATTTTTTTTATTTATAAAAATATATATACCAAAATACACATCAAAAAATTAAATTTGTATTAAAATAAATATACAAAAAAACACATACAATAAGGTAAATTTGTATTGAAATAGATATGCAAAATACATATAAAACAATGTAAATTTGTTTCAAAATATATATACGAATACACATAAAATAACGTAGATTTCTATAAAAAAATATACAAATACATAAAATGAAGTAAATACGTATAAAAATGTATGCAAATACATAAAATAATGTAAATTGTATCAAAATAAATATACAAAATACACATAAAATAATGTAAATTCGTATCAAAATAAATATACAAAATACCAATAAAATAACGTAAATTTATATAAAACTATATACAAAAATAAACAGAAGTATTTTAATTTGTATGAAAATAGATATACAAAATAAGGTAAATTCGTTTCAAATTCAATAAACAAAATTCAGATAAAAGAACGTATATTTGTAGAAAAAATAAATATACAAAATACACATTAAATAACAAAAATTTGTATGAAAATATATAAAAAAATAAACAAAAATAATTTCAATTTGTATGAAAATAAATATACAAAATACACATGTATTTTGTATATCTATTTTCACACAAATTTAATTCCTTTTGTGTATTTTTGCATATAGTTTTATATAAATTTACGTTATTTTATTTGTTTTTTGCATATTTATATATACAATACACATTCTTTTATTAGTATTTTGTTTATTTATTTTGATACAAGTTTACATTATTTTATGTGTATTTTGTATACCTTTTTTTTATATGTATTTACTTCATTTTATGTGTATTTTGTATATTTATTTTCATAGAAATCTACGTTATTTTATGTGTATTCGTATATATATTTAAAAAAAAATTTACATGGTTTTATATTTATTTTGCATATCTATTTCAATACAAATTTACCTTATTGTATGTGCATTTTGTATATTTATTTTAATACAAATTCAAATATTTTATGTGTGTCTTGGTATAAATATTTTTATAAAAAATGCGTTATTTTATGCGTATTTGCATCTTAATTTTCATACAAAATTACATTATTTTATTAATATTCTGTGTATTTATTTTGATACGATTTTATATTATTCTATTTGTGTTTTGTATATATTCTTTGATATATATTTACATTATTTAATGTGTATTTTTTATATATATTTTATACAAACTTACGTTATTTTAAGTGTATTTGTTTATATATTTTCATTCAAATTTACGTTATTTTATGTGTATTTTGTAAATGTATTTCAATACAAATTTACCTAATTTTATGTGTATTTTGTATATTTATTTTCATACAAATTAAAATTATTTTTGTGTATTTTTGTATATAGTTTTATACAAATTTAGGTGATTTTATGTGTATATTGTATATCTATTTTCATAAAATACACAATCTTTTATTAATATTTTGTTTATTTACTTTGACGCGAATTTACATTATTTAATGTATTTTATATATATATATATATATATATATATATATATATATATATATATATATATATATATATATATATATATATATATATATATATATATATATATATATATATATATATATATATATATATATATATATATATATATATATTTATACGTGTTTACATCATTTCATGTGTATTTTGTATATATATTTCTATAGAAATCTACGTTGATTTATGAGTATTCGTATATAGATTTTGAAATAAATTTACACTGTTTTATGTGTATTTTGCATATTTTTTCAATACAAATTTACCTTATTGTATATGCATTTTGTATATTAATTTTGATGCAAATTTAATTATCCTATGTGTATTTTTGTATATGTATTTTTATAAAAATATGCTTTATTTTATGGGTATTTTGCATTTTTATTTTCATACAAATTTACATTATTTTATTTATATTCTGTTTTTTTTTTTTTTTAATTTTACATTATTCTATGTGTATTTTGTATATCTATTTTTATACGTATTTACTTAATTTTATGTGTATTTTGTATATATATTTTTATAGAAATCTACGTTATTTTATGTTAATTCGTATATATATTTTGAAACAAATTTACATTGTTTTATATGTATTTTTGCATATCTCTTTCAATACAAATTTACCTTATTGTATGTGCATTTTGTATATTTATTTCAATACAAATTTAAATATTTTATGTGTATTCTGGTATATATATTTCTATAAGAAATGCGCTATTTGATGGGAATTTTGCATCTTTATTTTCATACAAATTTACATTATTTTATTAATTTTCGGTGTATTTATTTTGATACGATTTCACATTATTCTATTTGTTTTTTGTATATATCTTTTTTATACATATTTACATTATTTAATGTGTATCTTGCATCTTTTATCGTAATTTTGTTTATTTATTTTTATACGAATTTACATTATTTTAGGTGTATTTGATATGTATATTTTTATACTTATTTATATCATTTTATTTGTGTTTTGAATATATATTTTCATAGAAATTTACTCTATTTTATGGGTATTCGTATATATATTTTGATACAAATTTACATTATTTATGTTTATTTTGCATATCTATTTCAATACAAATTTACCATATTGTATGTGTATTTTGTATATTTATTTTAATACAAATATAATTATTTTATGTGTATTTTTGTAAAAATATGCGTTATTATTTGGGTATTTTGCATCTTTATTTTCATACAAATTTACATTATTTTATTGATATTCTGTTTATTTATTTTGATACGATTTTACATTATTCCATGTGTATTTTGTATATATATTTTTATACACATTTACATTATTTAATGTATATTTTGTATATATATTTTATACAAATTTACAATATTTTATGTGTAATTTGTATATGTATTTTAATACAGATTTGCCTAATTTTATGTGCATTTTGCATATCTATTTTCAAACAAATTTAAATTATTTTTATGTATTTTTTGTATATTTTTATACAAATTTTAGTTATTTTATTTGTATTTTGTATTTATATTTTCCTACAAATATACATTCTTTTAGTGGAATTTTGTTCATTTATTTTCATAAGAATTTACATAATTTTATGTGTATTTTGTATATATATTTTTCTACGTATTTACATTATTTTGTGTATTTTTTATATATATTTTCATAAAAATTTACGTTATTTTATTGTGTGTATTCGTATATGATTTGATACAAATTTACATTATTTTATGTTTATTTTGCATATCTATTTCAATATAGATTTACCTTATTGAATGTGTATTTTGTATATTTATTTTAATACAAATTTAATTATTTTATGTGTACTTTGTATACATTTTCTTATACGTATTTACTTCTTTTAATGTGTATTTTGTATATATATTTTTATAGTAATCTGTTTTATTTTATGTGTATTGGTATATATATTTTGAAGCAAATTTACATTGTTTTATATGTATTTAGCATATCTATTTCAATATAAATCTACCTTATTGTATGTGCATTTTGTATATTTATTGTAATACAAATTTAAAAATTTTATTATTTTGGTATATATATTTTTATAAAAAGAGTTTTATATAAATTTAAAATATTTTATGTGTATTTTGTATATCTATTTTCATACAAATACCCATTTTTTATTGATATTTTGTTTATTTATTTTGACGCGAATTCACATTACTTAATGTGTATTGTGTATATATATTTTTGTACGTATTTACGTCATTTCATGTGTATTTTGTATATATATTTCTATAGAAATATACGTTATTTTATGTGTATTCGTATATATATTTTGAAACAAATATACATTGTTTTATGTGCATTTTGCATATTTTTTCAATACAAATTTACCTTATTGTACGTGCATTTTGTATATTAATTTTAATACAAATTTAGCTATTCTATGTGTATTTTTGTATATGTATTTTTATAAAAATATGCTTTATTTTATGAGTATTTTGCATCTTTATTTTCATATAAAACTACATTATTTTATTGATATTCTGTGTATTTATTTTCATACGATTTTACATAATTCTATGTATATTTTGTATATCTATTTTATACCAATGTACGTTATTTTATGTGAATTTGTTTTCATGTCATACAAATTTACATTATTTTATGTGTATTTTGTACATGTATTTAAATACAAATTTAACTAATTATATGTGTATTTTGTATATCTATTTTCATACAAATTGAAATTAATTGTGTGTATTTTTGTATATATTTTTATTTAAATTTTCGTAATTTTATGTGTATTTTGTATATTTATTTTCCTACATATATACATTTACTCTATATGTATATGTATAGAAAATACACATGAAATAATCTAAATTCGTATCGAAATAAATGAACAAAATACCGATAAAATAATGTAATTTTGAATGAAAATATATATAGAAAATACACATAAAATAACGTAAATACAAATAAATATATAAAAATAAAATGATTTGAATTTGAATGAAAATATATATAAAAATAAACTTAAAATAAGGCAAATGTATAATGAAATATATATACAAAATACACATAAAATAATGTGGATTTGTTTCAAAATATATATACGAATACACATAAAATAACGTAGATTTCTATAGAAATATATATACAAAATACACATGAAATGTTGTAAGTATGTATAAAAATAAATATACAAAATACACATTCAATAATGTAAATTCGTGTCAAAATAGATAATTAAAATATCAATAAAAGAATGTGCATTTGTATGAAAATACATATACAAAATACACATAAAATAACGTAAATTTTTATAACACTATATATAAAAATACACAAAAAAAGTTAAATTTGTGTGAAAATAAATATACAAAATACACATAAAATTAGGTAAATTTGTAAAGAAATACATATACAAAATACACATAAAATAATGTAAATTTGAATGTAAATATATAAACAAATACACTTAAATTAACATAAATTTGTATAAAATATATATAAAAAATACTCATTAAATAGTGTAAATATGTATAAAAAAAATATATACAAAACACAAATAGAATAATGTAAAATTGTATTAAAATAAATACACAGAATGTAAATAAAATAATGTAAATTTGTATGAAAATAAAGATGCAAAATACCCATAAAATAACGCATTTTTTATAAATATACAAAATACACATGAAAGGATGTAAATACGTATAAAAATATATATACAAAATACACATTAAATAATGTAAATTATGTCAAAATAAATAAACAAAATGTCAATAAAAGAATGTGTATTTGTATGAAAATAAATATACAAAATACACATAAGATAACATAAATTTGTATAAAACTATATACAAAAATACACAAAAATAATTTAAATTTGTATTAAAATAAATATACAAAATACACAAAATTAGGTAAATTTGTATTGAAATACATATACAAAAATACAAATAGAATAATTAGATTTGTATTAAAATTAATATACAAAATGCAAATACAATAAGGTAAATTTGTATTGAAAAAATATGCAAAATACACATAAAAATGAAAATTTGTTTAAAAATCTATATACGAATACACATAATATAACGTAGATTTCTATAAAAAGATATATACAAAATACACATGAAATGATGTAAATACGTATACAAATATATATACAAAATACACATTAAATAATTTAAATTCTCGTCAAAATAAATAAACAAAATATCAATAAAAGAATGTGTATTTGTATGAAAATAGATATACAAAATACTCATAAAATAACCTAAGTTTGTATAAAACTATATACAAAAATACACAAAAATAATTTAAATTTGTATGAAAATAAATATACAAAATACACATAAAATTATTTTGTATATCTATTTTATACAAATGTATGTTATTTTATGTGAATTTGTTTTCATTTCATACAAATTTACATTATTTTATGTGTCTTTTGTACATGTATTTAAATACAAATTTAACTAATTACATATTTTTTTAAAAATACATATACAAAAATACACATTGATTAATCAAATTTGTAATAAAATTAATATACAAAATGCACATACAATAAGGTAAATTTGTATTGAAAAAATATGCAAAATACACATAAAACAATGTAAATTTGTTTCAAAATATATATTCGAAGACACATATAATAACGCAGATTTCTATAGAAATATATATACAAAATACACTTGAAATAATGTAAATACGTATAAAAATATATATACAAAATACACATTAAATAATGTTAATTCGTGTCAAAATAAATAAACAAAATATCATGAAAAGAATGTGTATTTGTATGAAAATAGATATACAAAATACACATAAAATAATGTAAATTTGAATGAAAATATGTAAACATACAGACTTAAATAACGTAAATTTGTATCAAATATATATACCAAAAAAAACATTAAATAATGTAAATATGTATAAAAAAAATATATACAAAACACAAATAAAATAATGTAAAATCGTATCAAAATAAATACAGAAAATATTAATAAAATAATGCAAATTTGTATGAAAATTAAGATGCAAAATACCCATAAAATAACGCATTTTTTTAAAAATATATATAGGAAAAAACATAAAATATTTGATTTTGTATTAAAATAAAGAGTTATACAAAATACACATAAAAAAAGCTAAATTTGAATTGAAATATATATACAAAATACATAAAATAATGTAAATTTGTATCAAAATATATAAACAAAATACACATTAAATAATGTAAATACGTATAAAAAATGTAAAAAATACACAAATAATCATGTAATTCGTATCAAAATAAATAGACAGAATACCAATAAAATAATGTAAATTTCTATATGAAAACATATACAAAATACACATAAATAACGCAAATATCAATAAAAATATATATAATATATTATATTTTTATACATATTTAAAATATTTAATGTATATTTTGTATATATATATTTTATCCAAATTTACGTGATTTTATATGTATTTGTTTATATATTTTCATACAAATTTACATTATTTTATTCGAAATTTGTATATGTATTTCAATACAAATTTGCCTAACTTTATGAGTATTTTGCATATCTATTTTCAAACAAATTTAAATTATTTTTGTGTATTTTTGTATATATTTTTATACAAATTTTAGCTATTTTATTTGTTTTTTGTATATATATTTTCCTACAAATATACATTCTTTTATTGGAATTTTGTGTATTTAATTTTTTACGAATTTACATTATTTTATATGTATTTTGTATATATATTTTTCTACGTATTTAAACTATTTTATGTGTATTTTATATATACATTTTCATAAAAATTTACGTTATTTTATTGTGTGTATTCGTATATATTTTGAAACATTTTATACAAATTCATGTTATTTTATGAGTATTTGTATATATATTTTCATACAAATTTATATTATTTTATGTGTATTCTTACATATATTTTATTACAAATTTACCATATTTTATGTTTATTTTGTATATTTATTTCATTCAATTTTAAATTATTTAATGTGTATATTTGTATTGGTATTTAGGTTATTTTATGTGTGTTTTCTATATATATTATCATCCAAAATTACATTATTTTATTGTTATTTTCTTAATTTAACTCGATACGAATTTAGATTATTTCATAGGTATTTTATATACATATTTTTATACTCATTTACATTATCTAATGTGTGTTTTGAATATATTTTTTTATGCAATCTAATTTTATGTGCATTTTTGTACATATATTTTTATAGAAACTTAAAACGTTATTTTATGTGTATTTTGTATATGTTTTCTCATACAAATTTACATTATTTAATTAGTTTTTTGTTTATTTATTTTGATACGAATGACTTGATTATTGGTGTATTTTGTAAATATTTATTTTATACGTATTTACATTACTTAATGTGTATTTTGTTTATATATTTTTTTTACAAATTTACGTTATTATATGTGTATTTGTTGAAAATGTATTTTGTATATATATTTCAAGTCAAATTTAGCTGATTTTGTGTGTATTTTGTATATCTATTTTCATGCAAATTTAATTACTTCTGTGTATTTTTGTATATAGTTTTGTACAAATTTACGTTATTTTATGTGCATTTTGTATATTTATATTTATACAAATACACATTCTCTTATTGGTATTTTGTTTATTTATATTTATACGAGTTTACATTATTTTATGTGTATTTTGTATACATTTTTGATTCGTATTTACTTAATTTTATTTGTATTTTGTATATATATATATATATATATATATATATATATATATATATATATATATATATATATATATATATATATATATATATATATATATATTTATAGAAATCTACGTTATTTTATGTGTATTCGTATATATATTTTGAAACAAATTTACATTGTTTTATATGTTTTTTGCATATCTATTTCAATACAAATTTACCTTATTGTATGTGCATTTTGTATATTTATTTTAATACAAATTCAAATATTTTATGTGTATTTTGGTATATATAATAAAAAAAAGAATGCGTTATTTTATAGGTATTTTGCATCTTAGTTTCATACAAATGTACATTATTTTATTAATATTCTGTGTATATATTTTGATACGATTTTATATTATACTATTTGTGTTTTGTATATATTTTTTTATACATATTCTCATTATTTAATGTGTATTTTTTATATATATTTTATACAAATTAACGTCATTTTAAGCGTATTTGTTTATATAATTTCATTCAAATTTACATTATTTTAAGTGTATTTTGTATATGTATTTCAATACAAATTTACCTAATTTTATGTGTATTTTGTATATTTATTTTCATACAAATTTATATTATTTTGTGTTTTTTTGTATATACATATTGAGTAAATTTCTTTGAAAATATATATTCAAAATACATATAAAATTATGTAAATAAGTATAAAATTTTTTTATATCAAATACACCTAAAAAAATGAAAATTCGTATGAAAATAAATAAACAAAATTCCGATAAAAGAACGTATATATGTCGGAAAATAAATATACAAAATACACATAAAACTACGAAAATTTAAATAAAAATATATACAAAAAATAAATTTCAATTTGTATCAAAATAGATATACAAAATACACATATAATTTGTTAAATTTGTATTTAAATACATGTACAAAATACACATAAAATAATGTAAATTTGTATGAAATGAAAACAAATTCACATAAAATAACGTACATTTGTGTAAAATAGATATACAAAATATACATAGAATAATGTAAAATCGTATCAAAATAAATACACAGAATATCAATAAAATAATGTAATTTTGTATGAAAATAAAGATGCATTTAAAATACCCATAAAATAAAGCATATTTAAAAAAAAAATACATATACAAGAATACACATAGAATAATAAAATTTGTATTAAAATTAATATACAAAATGCACGTACAATAAGGGAAATTTGTATTGAAAAAATATACAAAATGCATATAAAACAATGTATATTTGTTTCAAAATATATATACGAATACCCATAAAATAACGTATATTTCTATAGAAATATATATAAAAAATACACATGAAATGACGTAAATACGTATAAAAATATATATACACAATACACATTAAATAAAGTAAATTCGCATCAAAATAAATAAAGAAAATATCAATAAAAGAATGTGTATTTGTATGAAAATTGATATACAAAATACACATAAAATATTGTAAATTTGAATAAAACTCTATTAAAAAAATACACAAAAATAATTTAAATTTGTATAAAAATATATATACAAAATACACATAAAACTAGTTAAATTTCTATTGAAATACATATACAAAATACACATAAAATAATGTAAATTTGAATGAAAATATATAAACAAATACACTTAAAATAACGTAAATTTGTATGAAATATATATAGAAAATACACATTAAATAATGTAAATATGTATAAAAAAATATATACAAAACACAAATAGAATAATGTAAAATAGCATCGAAATAAATACACAGAATATTAATAAAATAATGTAAATTTGTATGAAAATAAAGATGCAAAATACCCATAAAACAACGCATTTTTTGTGAAAATATATATACCAAAATACACATAAAATATTTAAATTTGTATTACAATAAATATACAAAATGCACATACAATAAGGTAAATTTGTATTGAAATAGATATGCAAAATACACATAAAACAATGTAAATTTGTTTCAAAATATATATACGAATACACATAAAATAACGTAGATTTCTATAAAAATATATATACAAAATACTCATAAAATGAAGTAAATACGTATAAGAAAATGTATACAAAATACACATAAAATAATGTAAACTCGTATCAAAATAAATAAACTAAATGCCAATAAAAGAATGTTTACTTGTATAAATATAAATATACAAAATACACATAAAATAACGTAAAATTGTATAAAACTATATACAAAAATAAACAAAAATAATTAAATTTGTATGAAAATAGATATACAAAAGACACATAAAATAAGCTAAATTTGAATTGAAGTAAATATAGAAAATACATAAAATAATGTAAATTTGTATCAAAATATATATTCAAATACACATATATTAAAATTAATATACAAAATGCATATATAATAAGGTAAATTTGTATTGAAAAAAAATGCAACATACACGTTTACTCATACAAATTTATATTATTTTATTGGTATTTTGTTTATTTATTTTGATACGAATTACATGATTATATGTGTATTTTGTACATATTTTTTTATACGTATTTACATTATTTAATGTGTATTTTGTTTATATATTTTCATACAAATTTACGTTATTATATGTGTATTTGTATAAAAAAATTTATACAAATTTACTTTATTTCATGTATTTTGTATATATATTTCAATTCAAATTTAGCATATTTTGTGTGTATTTTGTATATATTTTCATACAAATTTAATTACTTCTGTGTATTTTTGTATATAGTTTTATATAAATTTACGTTATTTTATGTGTATTTTGTATATTTATATTTATACAAATACACATTCTTTTATTGCTATTTTGTTTATTTATTTTTGATACGAATTTACATTATTTTATGTGTATTTTGTATACATTTTTTTATACGTATTTACTTCATTTTATGTGTATTTTGTATATATATTTTTTATAGAAATTACGTTATTATATGTGTATTCGTATATATATTTTTAAACAAATTTATATTGTTTTATATGTATTTTGCATATCTATTTCAATACAAATTTACCTTATTGTATGTGTTTTTTGTATATTTATTTTAATACAAATTAATTTTTTTGATGTGTATTTTGGTATATATATTTTTATAAATAAAAAAATGCGTTATTTTATGGGTATTTTGCTTCTTTATTTTTATACAAATTTACATTATTTTATTATTATTCTGTGTATTTACTTTGATACGATTTTACATTATTCTATTTGTGTTTTGTACATATTTTTTTTATACAAATTTACGTTATTTTAAGTGTATTTGTTTATGTATTTTCATTCAAATTTACATTATTTTATGTGAATTTTGTGTATGTATTTCAATACAAATTTACCTAATTTTATGTGTATTTTGTATATTTATTTTCATACAAATTTAAAATATTTTTGTGTATTTTTGTATATAGTTTGATACAAATTTAGGTTATTTTATGTGTATTTTGTATATCTATTTCCATACAAATACACATTCTTTTATTGATATTTTGTTTATTTATTTTGACGCGAATTTTATGTGAATTTGTTTTCATTTTATACAAATTTACATTATTTGATGTGTATTTTGTACATGTATTTAAATACAAAATTAACTAATTATATGTGTATTTTGTATATCTATTTTCATACAAATTGAAATTTATTTTTTTGTTTTTTTGTATATATTTTTATTCAAATTTTCGTAATCTTATAAAAATATATATACCAAAATACACATAAAATATTTAAATTTGCATTGAAATAAATATACAAAATGCACATACAATAAGGTAAGTTTGTATTGAAAGAGATATGCAAAAATACATATAAAACAATGTAAATTTGTTTCAAAATATATATACGAATACAAATAAAAAAACTTAGATTTCTATAAAAATATATATACAAAATACACATAAAATTAAGTAAATACGTATAAAAAAAATATGTACAAAATACACATAAAATAATGTAAATTCGAATTAAAATAAATAAACAAAATACCAATAAAAGAATGTGTATTTGGATAAATATAAATATACAAAATACACATACAAAATAAACATAAAATAAGGTAGATTTGTAAAAAATATATGTACAAAATACACATAAAATAATGTAAATTTATATAAAAATATATATACAAATACACATAAAATACCATGAATTTGTATAAAAATATATATTCAAAATAAATATTAAATAATGTAAAAGCGTATAAAAATATATACACAAAAACAGATACAAAAATACACATCGAATAATTAAATTTGTATTAAAATTATTATACAAAATGCGTATATAATAAGGTAAATTTGTATTGAAAAAATATGCAACATACACGTTTACTCATAAAAATTTATTTTATTTTATTGGTATTTTGTTTATTTATTTTGATACGAATTACATGATTATATGTGAATTTTGTACATATTTTTTATACGTATTTACATTATTTAATGTGTATTTTGTTTAAATATTTCCATACAAATTTACGTTATTATATGTGTATTTGTATAAATATTTTGATACAAATTTACTTTAATTCATGTATTTTGTATATATATTTCAATTCAAATTTAGCTTATTTTGTGTGTATTTTGTGTATATTTTCATACAAATTTAATTACTTCTGTGTATTTTTGTATATAGTTTTATATAAATTTACGATATTTTATGTGTATTTTGTTTATTTATATTTATACAAATACACATTCTTTTATTGGTATTTTGTTTATTTATTTATTGGTATTTTGTTTATTTAATTACTTCTGTGTATTCGTATATATATTTTGAAACAAATTTACATTGTTTTACATGTATTTTGCATATCTATTTCAATACAAATTTACCTTATTGTATGTGTTTTTTGTATATTTATTTTAATAAAAATTTAATTTTTTTATGTGTATTTTGGTATATATATTTTTATAAATAAAAAAAAATGCGTTATTTTATGGGTATTTTGCTTCTTTATTTTCATACAAATTTACATTATTTTATTAATATTCTGTGTATTTATTTTGATACGATTTTACATTATTCTCTTTGTGTTTTGTACATATTTTTTTTATACAAATTTACGTTTTTTTTATAAAATTATTGATACCAAAATACACATAAAATATTTCAGTTTGTATTAAAATAAATATACAAAATGCACATACAATAAGGTAAATTTATATTGAAATAGATATGCAAAATGCATATAAAATAATGTAAATTTGTTTCAAAATATATATACGAATACACATAAAATAACGTAGATTTCTATAAAAATACATATGCAAAATACATATAAAATTAAGTAAATACGTATAAAAAAATGTACACAAAATACACATAAAATAATGTAAATTCGTATAAATGTAAATAATCAATATACCAATAAAAGAATGTGTATTTGTATAAATATAAATATACAAAATGCACATAAAATAACGTAAATTTATATAAAACTATATACATAAAATAACGCAAATTTCTATAAAAATATATGTACAAAAATTAACATAAAATAAATTTGCATAAAAATATATATACAAAACACACATTAGATAATGTGAATGAGTAAAAAAATATGTATAGAAAATACCTATGAAATAATCTAAATTCGTATCGAATTAAATTAAGAAAATACCAATAAAATAATGTAATTTTAGATGAAAATATATATACAAAATACACATAACATAACCTAAATACAAATACAAATATACACATAAAATATTGTATATATTTTTATACAAATCTACGTTATGTGTATTCGTATATATATTTTGAAACAAATTTACATTGTTTTATATGTATTTTGCATATCTATTTCAATACAGATTTACCTTATTGTATGTGTATTTTGTATATTTATTTTAATACAAATTAATTTTTTCATGTGTATTTTGGTATATATATTTTTATAAAAAATGCGTTATTTAATGGGTAATTTGCATCTTTATTTTCATACAAATTTACATTGTTTTATTAATATTCTGTGTATTTATTTTGATACGATTTTACATTATTCTATTTGTGTTTTGTATATATTTTTTTATACATATTTACATTATTTAATGTGTATTTTGTATATTTTAAAACAAATTTACGTTATTTTATGCGCATTTGTTAAAATATTTTGATACAAATTTACATTATTTTATGTATTTTGTATATATATTTCAATACAAATTTAGTTTATTTTATGTATATTTTGTATATCTATTTTCATTCGTATCAAAATAAATAAACAAAATAGCAATCAAATAATGTAAATTTGAATGAGAAAACATATATAAATACACATAAATTAACGCAAATTTCTAAAAAAATATATGTACAAAAATGCACCTAAAATAAAATAAATTTGCATAAAAATATATATACAAAACACACATTAAATAAAGTAAATGCGTACATAAAATAACCTAAATTTGTTTAAAACTATATACAAAAATACACAAAAATATTTAAAATTTGTATGAAAAGAAATATACAAAATACACATAAAATTAATTAAATTTGTATTGAAATACATATACAAAATTCACATAGAATAATGTAGATTTGACTGAAAATATATAAACAAATACACTTAAAATAACGTAAATTTGTATAAAATATATATGCAAGATACACATTAAATAATGTAAATGTGTATAAAAAAATATTTACAAAAAAGAAATAGAATAATGTAAAATCCTATCAATATAAATACAAAGAATATCAATAAAATAAAGTAAATTTGTATGAAAAGAAAGATGCAAAATTCCCATAAAATAGCGCATTTTTTAAAAAAATATATATACCAAAATACACATAAAATATTTAAATTTGTATTGAAATAAATATACAAAATGCATATACAGTAAGGTAAATATGTATTGAAAGAGATATTCAAAAATACATATAAAACAAAGTAAATTTGTTTCAAAATATATATACGAATACATATAAAATAACGTAGATTTCTATAGAAATATATATACAAAATACACATGAAATTATGTAAATACGTATAAAAATATATATACAAAATACATATCTAATTAAATTCGTGTCAAAATAAATAAACAAAATATCATGAAAAGAATGTGTATTTGTATGAAAATAAATAATACATAATAAATTTGTATGAAATATATATGCAAGATACACATTAAATAATGTAAATATGTATAAAAAAATATATACAAAAAACAAATAGAATAATGTGAAATCGTATCAAAATAAATACACCGAATATTAATAAAATAATGTAAATTTGTATGAAAATAAAGATGCAAAATTCCCATCAAATAGCGCATTTCTTATAAAAATATATATACCAAAATATACATAAAATATTTAAATTTGTATTGAAGTAAATATACAAAATGCACATACAATAAGGTAAACTTGTATTGAAAGAGATATGCAAAAGTACATATAAAACAATGTATATTTGTTTCAAAATATATACGAATTTGAATGAAAATATATAAACAAATACACTTAAAATAATGTAAATTTGTATAAAATATATATAAAAAATACACATTAAATAATGTAAATATGTATAAAAAAATATAACGTAGATTTCTATGAAAATATATATACAAAATACACATAAATTAAGTAAATACGTATAAAAATAGATATACAAAATACACATAGAATAATGTAAAATTGTTTAAAAAAAAATAAACAGAATATAAATAAAATAATGTAAATTTGTATGAAAAAAAAATGCAAAATACCCATAAAATAAAGCATATTTTTATAAACATACATATACAAAAATACAAATAGCATAATTAAATTTGTATTAAAATTAATATACAAAATGCATATACAATAAGGTAAATTTGTATTGAAAAAATATGCAAAATACACATAAAACAGTGTAAATTTATTTCAAAATCTATATACGAATACTCATAAATCAACGTAGATTTCTATAGAAATATATATACAAAATACACATCAAATGATGTAAACACGTATAAAAATATATATATATATATATATATATATATATATATATATATATATATATATATATATATATATATATATATATATATATATATATATATATAAGATACACATTAAATAATGTAAATTCGCGTCAAAATATATAAACAAAATATCAATAAAAGAATGTGTATTTATATGAAAATAGATATACAATATACACATAAAATCACCTAAATTTGAATAAAACTATATACAAAAATACACAAAAATAATCTTAATTTGTATGAAAATAAATATACAAAATACACATAAAATTAGGTAAATTTGTATTCAAATACATTTACAAAATACACATAGAATAATGTAAATTTAAATGAAAATATATAAACAAATACACTTAAAATAATGTAAATTTGTATAAAATATATATAAAAAATACACATTAAATAATGTAAATATGTATAAAAAAATATATACAAAACACAAATAGAATAATATAAAATCGTATACAAATACACATTCTTTTATTGGTTTTTTGGTTTTTTATTTTGATACGAATTTACATTATTTTATGTGTATTTTGTTTACATTTTTTATATGTATTTACTTCATTTTATGTGTATTTTGTATATATATTTTTATAGAAATCTACGTTATTTTATGTGTATTCGTATATATATTTTGAAACAAATTTACATTGTTTTATATGTATTTTGCATATCTATTTCAATACAAATTTACCTTATTGTATGTGTTTTTTGTATATTTATTTTAATACAAATTTAATTTTTTGATGTGTATTTTGGTATATATATTTTTATAAATAAAAAAATGCGTTATTTTATGGGTATTTTGCTTCTTTATTTTCATACAAATTTACATTATTTTATTAATATTCTGTGTATTTATTTTGATACGATTTTACATTATTCTATTTGTGTTTTGTACAAGTTTTTTTTTTATACAAATTTACGTTATTTTAAGTGTATTTGTTTATGTATTTTCATTCAAATTTACATTATTTTATGTGTATTTTGTGTACGTATTTCAATACAAATTTACCTAATTTTATGTGTATTTTGTATATTTATTTCCATACAAATTTAAAATATTTTTGTGTATTTCTGTATATAGTTTGATACAAATTTAGGTTATTTTATGTGGATTTTGTATATCTATTTTCATACAAATACACATTCTTTTATTTATATTTTTTTTATTTATTTTGACGCAAATTAACATTATTTAATGTGTATTTTGTATATATATATTTAAACGAATTTATATCATTTCATGTGTATTTTGTATAGTTTTAAACAAATTTATATTATTTAATGTGTATTTTGTATATATATATATATATATTTATACAAATACACATTCTTTTATTGGTATTTTGTTTATTTATTTTGATACTAATTTACATTATTTTATGTGTATTTTGTATACATTTTTTATACGTATTTACTTAATTTTATGTGATTTTTGTATATATATTTTTATAGAAATCTACCTTATTTCATGGGTATTCGTATATATATTTTGAAACAAATTTACATTATTTATATGTATTTTGCATATCTATTTTTGTGTATTCTGAATTTATTTTTGTTATACATAGAATAATGTAAGTCGTATCAAAATAGGTATACAGAATATCAATAAAATAATTTAAATTTGTAAGAAAATAAAGATGCAAAATACCTATTAGATAAAGCATTTTTTTTTTAAATACATATACAAAAATACACATAGAATAATTAAATTTGTATTCAAATTAATATACAAAATGCACACATACAATAAGGTAAATTTGTATTGAAAAAAAAACGCAAAATATAAATAAAACAGTGTAAATTTGTTTCAAAATATATATACGAATACACATAAAACAACGTAGATTTCTATAAAAATATTTATACAAAATACACATGAAATTATGTAAATACGTATAAAAATATATATATAAAATACATATTAAGTAATGTAAATTCGTGACAAAATAAATAAACAAAATATCAAGAAAAGAATGTGTATTTGTATGAAAATTAATAATAGATAATAAACTTGTATGTAATATATATGCAAGATACACATTAAATAATGTAAATATGTATAAAAAAATATATACAAAAAACAAATAGAATAATGTAAAATCGTATCAAAATAAATACATCGAATATTAATAAAATAATGTAAATTTATGAAAATAAAGATGCAAAAATTCCCATCAAATAGCGCATTTCTTATAAAAATATATATACCAAAATACACATAAAATATTTAAATTTGTATTGAAATAAATATACAAAATGCACATTGTGAAGGAAACGAAGGTGCAGGGGCCCAAGGCTGTTCCGGGCTAACAGTTTTCCTTCTGAGCCAGGTGTTTTGCTCCCCCCCCTTTTACAGTGTAGTCAGGAGAAGCGATACGCAAGATGTTAACTCCGTCTTTAATATGCACTTCAGCTCGCACAGCCCACGGGAGACAGGTAGGACGGCCGGTGTGGTAAGGCCGCTCACACAGCCCACGGGAGACAGGTAGGACGGCCGGCGTGGTGAGGCCGCTCATACAGCTCACGGAAGACAGGTAGGCAGGCCGGCGTGGTAAGGCCAGCAAGGGCGGCCCGGGTATTTGGTCTCGGGGCCAACAGTGTCTTCCCCGGGTAGACCGCGGCGGTGCTACGGCTGAGTGATGGAGGGCAGTGCCGGTCCGGGCGTAACGCGGCAGCAGCCTCGTCAGGTGGAGGACTCGTTAGGTGGTGAAGGGGAGCCAGTGCCTGGAGCTGGCTCGACCGAGTCCTGGAGTCGTCTCTCGTCCTCAGCGCACCAACGTCCGAGGTTGCTTCGGCTGCTGACGTCAGGGCCCCCCCCACTCGCGCCGGTGGAGCTCGGGCAGGGCGTTCGAGGCGTTCCGCTGCGGGTAGTGTGAAGCCTCGCTCGGGATGAGTGTAGGTCGAGTGAGGTGTTCCGGGGCTATGTTGGAGGTGAGGAGTTAATAGTGGTCTTTCCTTTACACATCTCCGCCGACAAGACTCGATACAGAGTATCGAGCTAGAAATCGGAAGACAAATATAGCCTAGCTCATATGAATGAATAATACCTAAACCAAACCGACATAAGAGAAACCATAGAACCAAACCAAGAGATTCAACAGTAAAAGAAACCCATTGATTTATGTAGCATCCCACAATAACTAACATCTGCTTAAGAAATATGCTCAAATATTATCCTTCCCAGGAATGTGTACAACCCTGAATCGATACCCTTGAAGACAAAGTGCCCATCTAAGGAGACGATCATTATTCCCCTTGAAGTGGGTCAAGTAGACGAGAGGCTTATGGTCAACTTCAAGCACAAACTCCTTGCCCCGCAGATAGTAGTCAAAATGCTTAATCCCAAAGATGACGGCTAAGCATTCCTTTTCAATTGTAGCGTACCTGCGTTCTCTGTCTAGGAGCTTCCTGCTAGCGTAAGCTACTGGGTGCGGGTAATCCTGAACGTACTGCAACAACACAGCGCCCAAACCTTGATTTGATGCATCGGTCCGTAAAACGAAGGGACGTGACGGGTCAGGCAACTTGAGGACTGGCTGAGAGTGCAGTGCTGACTTGAGTTGTTCGAAACAGGTCCGCAGCTCATCAGACCATACCAGTGGTTCGGGGTTCTCTTTCCGCAGGAGGTCGGAGAGTCCACTGGTGTAGGAGGATGCCTGAGGTATGAAGACTCGGTAAAAGGAGATCATGCCTAGAAAGGATCGAAGCAACTTTTTTGTTGTAGGAGGTGTGACTGAAGATATGGCAGATACTTTACTTTCCTGAGGCCGTAGTGTGTTACCGTCCACAATGAAGCCTAGATATTGGATGGATGTAAACCCGAATCGGCATTTTGAAGGTCGGGCCGTCAGTCCATGTTGTCTGAGACGGAGGAGGACAGCGTGGAGGGCGTCCAGGTGTGTTTCCCAAGTTGAACCTGATATGAAGATGTTGTAGAAGTAGAAGGTGACTCCCTCCAGACCGGCGAGGACGATTCGCATGAGCCTAATGTAGGTTGCACATGCTGTGACGAGTCCAAAGGGAGGCGACAGAACTCCATTAGTCCCAAGTGTGTAGGGAAGGCCGTCAGTGCCATGGCTCGGTCCGTCAGAGGTACCTGGTAATAGGCTTTAGTTAAGTCTAGTTCAGAGAAGTACTTACTACCGTAAAACTTGTGAAGGTCCTCCGTGATGGTGTTGATTGGCTCCGCGTCAAATATAGTCATGGAATTCAATACCCTGTAGTCCACGGCAAGGCGGTAGCTGCCAGAAGTCTTCTTTACCATAACGACCGGGGAACAATGAGGTGACCTTGAGGGTTTGATGATTCCCTGACTAAGAAGTTGTTCCACTTCCTGTTGGAAGAAAGGCCTGATATGTAAAGGAATGGGATAGAGTTTAGGCTTGATTCGCTCGGAGGAGCAAAGGTTGACGTCGTGCTCGATAGTGGAGGTACAGCCTGGAATTTCTGATAAGACATCGCTAAATTTGTCCGTGAGGTAGAGGAGATCGTTCTGCTGATCAGGAGTGAGTTGTTCTCCTACTGCAGGCAGGGGATCAGAGACGTCGCGGTCTGCACGGCCATCCGGGGTTATCGGAAAGTCCTCGGCCGGGTCAAGACAGTCACCCTGGGACAGAGAGAAGGCTATTTCACAGATATCTTGTCCGTCACTAGGGATGGAAGGCTCATCTAGGATAGTAGCTTGGTTTATGTGGGCGCGTCTGTGATACAGCTTCAAGAGGTTAGCGTGATATAACTTTTCTTTACCCTTCTCATCGATCAGATAATTCACCCTGTTTTTACGCTCTAGAACCTTGTAGGGGCCACTCCAAGCCATTAATAGCTTACTGGAAGTGTCAGGGAGAAGGACGAGAACTTCATCACCAGGCTTGAACTGACGATCTTGCGAGTTCAAATCGAAGTAAGTCTTGTATCGGGTGGCACTAATGGTGGAATTTTGGGCAGCGATCTTGGAACAGTCGGCCAGCTTGTCCTTCAAATCGATGACATACTGGAAGCAAGACCTTTCATCCTCTGAAAGCTTACCGTCTTCCCATAGATCCCGTAGAACTGAAACTGGCCCCCTTACAGCCCTTCCATACAAGAGTTCAAAGGCAGAGAATCCTGTTCTGTCACTAGGCATCTCCCGCAAAGCAAACAATACGGCCGGTAGATAGCGATGCCACTCTCGAGGCTTGTCAGAGCACAGCTTCCGGAGGGAGGACTTCAGGGTAGAGTGGAAACGTTCTATTCTTCCATTCCCACTCGGATGGTAAGGGTAGTGAAGAGCGGCTTCACTCCAAGAAGCCTGTGCAGTTGGGCCATCTTTTGAGACGTGATCTGTGTGCCCAGATCAGACAGGATCTCACGGGTAATACCCTCTCTGGAAAATTTGGTAAACAAGGCTTCGGCGGTAGAGATGGAAGTGATGTCCTTAAGGGGAACAGCCTCAGAAACCGGTAGAAAAATCAATCAAGGTAAGGATGTAACGGTGTCCTTCTGATGTGGGAGGAGACAATGGGCCAACAATATCAACTGCTACTCTAGCAAACGGTTCAGTAATTATGGGAAGCTGTTTAAGAGGGACCGGCCTAAGGCGTCCCTTAACAGACATACGCTGGCACTTGTCACAAGACCTACAGAAGGTTCGTATATCAGACCACATACCTGGCCAGTAAAAGTGCTCTCCAATCTTCATGCCAGTCTTCCGATGGGAGAGATGTCCTGCCAGGGGACTCTCATGGGCGACTGTCAACACTGACCGTCGGCACTCCGCAGGGACTATTAGATACTTCTTCCCCAGCTGGTTACTGTGATGTGAAGACCGACAAACCCTGTAGAGCAGTTCGTCCGAGAACTCGTAGCCGAAGGTGGAGCCGGTGCGAGTGACTTCTACTTTTCCCGTAGTGGCCTTGTTACGATGTGACGCTAGAGTAGGGCACGAACTCTGCAATTTAGAGAAGTCCTGAGGAGTAGCCAGGGGCTCCAGATGAGGAAGTACAAGGGGGTGAATCTTACGAGCGGCGGCGGCCCGGGTCTGGACAGCTTGAATACTTTTCCCGGGAACCTGGTCGGAAGGAACCGAAAAGGGTGTAGGTTCGTCACATGCCTTTGTCACGTCTGGGTCGTCAGGTGCACGTACTCCCTCAATGTTACCTACCAGCACTGTGCAAAACTTAAGTGGGGCCCTGATGGCATCAACCCAACCGTCAAAATAGGGGCACCGGAGGTAGCATCTTACCACAGGGAAGTAGTCGGCACGACCAAGTAGTCGCTGCAGCGAACCTTTACCGTTGGAAATATCCGCGTCCGGCAATGCCTCCTCGGATACCAGGACACTTGAACAACCCGTATCGCGAACAATGGTGGATACCCTAGAGCCGTTGATGGTGCCCGAGGTGTAATACTGACGAGACGGTGATCCGGAACGGCAGAAGCCAATTTTGGGAGACTCCTTGGTTGGTTCTGGCTTGGGCTTCTGTTTAAAAAGATAAGGATTCTGAGGGCAGTTAGGTCTAATGTGGCCACTCTGACCGCAGTTATGGCAACGAACCACCGAGGGTGTCTTTCGTGGCGTAGGTGGCGAATCCTTTAGTGAGGCGGCTTTGGTGAGGGATGGTCGTTTGCCGCGTTCCGACGCAGGGTTGCGTGGGTAAGAGTGGTGTGCTGAAGCCCAAACATCGGCTCGTTTTACTGCCTCCTCTAAGGTCTGAACGTTGTTTTCCTTCAGGAACAACCGTAGTTCTGTGGAAACAGAGGCTAGAAATTGATCGAGGATCATGAAGGACTTGAGCGAAGCAAGAGTGGTCTACCTCGCTCGCGCTGAGCCAGTGGTCGAAAAGGCGAGTCAAATGGGTGGAGAATTGCTGGAACGTGTCACCAACGTTGATCTTGGCTGAGCGGAAGGCGGTGCGGTAGTGATCACTCGTCCTATGGGAGTGCTTCAGAATGGCTTCTTTTAGCTGACTGTAGTCGCCTGTGACCTCTTCCGACAAGGTGGTATAGAATTCAGCCAGCTTACCTGTGAGTAGGCTTCCCAAGTGGACTGCATAACTGCTCTTAGCAATGTTGAGGAGGTAGCAACTCGCTCAAACCGGGTAAAATAAGAGGCAATGTCCTCACCTTCGCGATAAGATGGTAACTTGGGACGAGCAGCAAAGTCGACACTAGGGACGCCTAAGGCCGCCGAACCGCCAGCAACTTGGAGCTTCAGCCGTTCGAGGGCGAGAGCATGCTCTCTCTCCCGTTCACGGTCCTCGCGTTCCCGTTCACGTTCCTCGCGTTCCCGTTCACGTTCACGTTCCTCGCGTTCCCGTTCACGTTCACGTTCCTCGCGTTCCCGTTCCTCCTTTTCTTTTCTGTTTCTCTCCAACTCGCGTTCGTCCCGAAGGCGTGCCTGCTCATCGGACACAAAGGATTTCAACTCGTCGCCGTCGTACCCAACCTCGCGACCGAGCTTAACTAGTTCCTGGATGGAAGACATGCCGAATGGGAAACAAAATAGAAAGATACACAGATTAAACACAAAATCCGAACACTGAATCTAACAAAACCCTAAGCGATGAAGAGACCAAACCACTGGTCAAATACAAAATCCTAACACTGAATCTAACAAACACCTAGGCGATGAAGAAACCAGACCCAAAGCAAATAGACGACAAAAAACCGCGGAAGACTTAACTTCCAATTGACACTAAAGAGGCGCACGGCCTGACGCCCACAAGTGGCACGAGTGGGGTGAAAGTAACAACACTGTGCACAAACGCACATGAAAATACCCATAACCGTATCCCCGTGTGAAACACCACGAACACAGCACGTATCCGGGAACGGGAGACACTATATCAGAGGAGATGAACTCGCACCTGACTTCCGTGAGATCCGGACCAGAGTCTCTTAAGACGCACCTGGCCTGGGCGGTGGAATGGACCTCAGCACAATCCAATCGCCAAACACTCACTTTCGCCCTGAACAGCAAGTGCCGGTAGGTTAATCCTGACCGTCGGTGGTGACTGGCTGGTAGCGATGGTCTCCTGACCAGCGATGAGGGGAGGGGGAATCCTGGCAAGGTCGCCACTTGTGAAGGAAACGAAGGTGCAGGGGCCCAAGGCTGTTCCGGGCTAACAGTTTTCCTTCTGAGCCAGGTGTTTTGCTCCCCCCCCTTTCACAGTGTAGTCAGGAGAAGCGATACGCAAGATGTTAACTCCGTCTTTAATATGCACTTCAGCTCGCACAGCCCACGGGAGACAGGTAGGACGGCCGGTGTGGTAAGGCCGCTCACACAGCCCACGGGAGACAGGTAGGACGGCCGGCGTGGTGAGGCCGCTCATACAGCCCACGGAAGACAGGTAGGCAGGCCGGCGTGGTAAGGCCAGCAAGGGCGGCCCGGGTATTTGGTCTCGGGGCCAACAGTGTCTTCCCCGGGTAGACCGCGGCGGTGCTACGGCTGAGTGATGGAGGGCAGTGCCGGGCCGGGCGTAACGCGGCAGCAGCCTCGTCAGGTGGAGGACTCGTTAGGTGGTGAAGGGAGCCAGTGCCTGAGCTGGCTCGACCGAGTCCTGGAGTCGTCTCCCGTCCTCAGCGCACCAACGTCCGAGGTTGCTTCGGCTGCTGACGTCAGGGCCCCCCCACTCGCGCCGGTGGAGCTCGGGCAGGGCGTTCGAGGCGTTCCGCTGCGGGTAGTGTGAAGCCTCGCTCGGGATGAGTGTAGGTCGAGTGAGGTGTTCCGGGGCTATGTTGGAGGTGAGGAGTTAATAGTGGTCTTCCCTTTACACACATACAAAAAGGTAAACTTCTGTTGAAAGAGATATGCAAAAATACAAATAAAAAATTGTAAATTTGTTTCAATACGAATACACATAAAATAACGTAAATTTCTCTAAAAATATATATATACAAAATACACATAAAATTAGGTAAATACGTATAAAAAATGTAAACAAAATACACATAAAATAATATAAATTCGAAACAAAATAAATAAACAAAATACCAATAAAAGAATGTGTATTTGTTCTGTGTATTTTTGTATATAGTTTTATACAAATTTATGATATTTTATGTGTATTTTGTATATTTATATTTATACAAATACAAATTCTTTTACTGGTATTTTGTTTATTTATTTTGATACGATTTTTATGTGTATTTTTTATTCATTTTTTAATACGTATCTACTTTATTTTATGTGTATTTTGTATATATTTTTATAGAAATCAATGTTATTTTATGTGTATTCGTATATATATTTTGAAACAAATTTACATTGTTTTATATGTATTTTGCATATCTATTTCAATACAAAGTTACCTTACAGTATGTGCATTTCTTATATTTATTTTAATACTAATTTTGATATTTTATGTGTATTATGGTATATATATTTTTATAAAAAATGCGTTATTTTATGGCTATTTTGCATCTTTATATTCATACAAATTTACATTATTTAATTAATATTCTGTGTATTTATTTTGATACGATTTTACATTATTCTATTTGTGTTTTGTATATATTTTTTTTATACATATTTACATTATTTAATTAGTATTTTGTATATATATTTGATACAAATTTACGTTATTTTAAGTGTATATGTTTATATATTTTCATTCAAATATCCATTATTTTATGTGTATTTTGTATATGTATTTCAATACAAATTTACCTAAGTTTATGTGTATTTTGTATATTTATTTTCATACAAATTTAAATTATTTTTGTGTATTTTTGTATATAGTTTTATACAAACTTAGGTTATTTTATGAGCATTTTGTATATCTATTTTCATACAAATACACATTCTTTTATTGATATTTTGTTTATTTATTTTGACGAGAATTTAAATTATTTAATGTGTATTTTGTATATATATATTTTTATACGTATTTACATCATTTCATGTGTATTTTGTATATATATTTCTATAGAAATCTACGTTGTTTTATGTGTATTCGTATATAGATTTTTAAACAAATTTACGCTTTAATGTTCATTTTGTATATTTTTTCAATACAAATTTACGTTATTGTACGTGCATTTTGTATATTAATTTTAATACAAATTTGATTATTCTATGTGTATTTTTGTATATGTATTTTTAAAAAAATATGCTTTATTTTATGGGTATTTTGCATCTTTATTTTCATACAAAATTACATTATTTTATTGATATTCTGTGTATTTATTTTGATACGATTTTACATTATTCTATGTGTATTTTGTATATATTTTTCATTTAATTTAGCTTATTTTATGTGTATTTTGTATATCTATTTATTTTAATACAAAATCAAATATTTTATGTTTTTTCGTATATATATTTTTATAAAAAATGCGTTATTTTATGGGTATTTTGCATCTCAATTTTCATACAAATTTACATTATTTTATTAATATTTTCTGTATTTATTTTGCTACGATTTTACATTATTTTATTTGTGTTTTGTATATATATTTTATACATATTTACATTATTTAATGTTTTTTTGTATATATATTTGATACAAATTTACGTTATTTTAAGTCTATATGTTTATATATTTTCATTCAAATTTACATTATGTTATGTGTATTTTGTATAGGTATTTCAATACAAATTTACCTTATTATATATGTTTTTTATATATTTATTTTCATACATGTTTAAACTATTTTTGTGTATTTTTGTTTATAGTTTTATACAAATTTAGGTTATTTTATGTGCATTTTGTATATTTATTTTCATACAAATACACATTCTTTTCATGATATTTTGTTTATTTATTTTGACACGAATTAACATTATTTAATGTGTATGTATTTCCCAAAAAAATTACCTAGTTTTATGTGTATTTTGTATATCTATTTTCATACAAACACAAATGATTTTTATGTATTTTTGTATATATTTTAATACAAATTTTAGTTGTGTTATGTGTATTTTGTAAATTTATTTTCACTTAAATATATATTATTTTATTGGTGTTTTGTTGATTTATATTGATACGAATTTACATTATTTTATATGTTCTTTGTATATATATTTTTATACGCATTTACATTATTTAATATTTATTTTGAATATATATTTTTATACAAACTCATGGTATTTTATGTGTATTTGTATATATATTTTCATATAAATTTACATTATTTTATGTGTATTTTGTACATATGTTTTATTACAAATTTACCTTATTTTATGTTTATTTTGTATGTGTATTTTGTATATTTATATATATCCAAATACACACTCTTTTATTGGTATTTTGTTTATTTATTTTAATTCGAATTTTCATTATTTTATGTTTATTTTGTATACATTTTTTTATTCGTATGTACTTAACTTTATGTGTATTTTGTATATATATATTTATAGAAATCTACGTTATTTTATGTGTATTCGTATATATATTTTGAAATAAATTTACATTGCTTTATATGTATTTTTGCATATCTCTTTCAATACAAATTTACCTTACTGTATGTGCATTTTGTATATGTATTTCAATACAAATTTGAATTTTTATGTGTATTTTGGTATATATATTTTTATAAGAAATGCGCTATATTATGGGAATTTTGCATCTTTATTATCATAAAAATTTACATTATTTTATTAATATTCGGTGTATTTATTTTGATACGATTTTATATTATTCTATTTGTTTTTTGTATATACTTTTTTATACATATTTACATTATTTAATGTGTATCTTGCATATATATTTTATACAAATTTATTATCTATTATCTATTTTCATACAAATACACATTCTTTTCATGATATTTTGTTTATTTTTTTTGACACGAATTTACATTATTTAATATGTTTTGTATATATATTTTTATACGTATTTACATAATTTCATATGTATTTTGTATATATATTTCTATAGAAATTTACGTTATTTTATGTGTATTCGTATATATATTTTGAAACAAATTTACATTGTTTTATATGTATTTTTGAATATCTCTTTCAATACAAATTTACCTTACTGTATATGGATTTTGTATATTTATTTCATTCAAATTTACATTATTTGATGTGTATTTTGTATATGTATTTCAATACAAATTGACCTATTTCTATGTGTCTTTTGTATATTTCTTTTCATACAAATTTAAATTATTTATGTATATTTTTGTATATAGTTTTATACAAATTTAGGTTATTTTATGTACGCATTTATATTATTTAATGTGTGTTTTGTATATATATATTTTTATGCAAATTTACTTTATTTTATGTGCATTTTTGTACATATATTTTTATAGAAATTTTCGTTATTTGTATATGTTTTCTCATACAAATTTAAATTATTTTATTGCTATTTTGTTTATTTATTTTGATACGAACTACATGATTATATGTGTATTTTGAACATATTTTTTGCATCTTTATTTTCATACAAATTTACATTATTTTATTAACATTCTGTGTATTTATTTTTGATACGATTTTACATAATTCTATTTGTGTTTTATATATATTTTTTTATACATATTTACATTATTTAATGTGTATTTTGTATATATATTTGATACAAATTTACGTTATTTTAAGTGTATATGTTTATATTTTTATTCAAATTTACATTATTTTATGTGTATTTTGTATATGTACTTCAATACAAATTTACCTAATTTTATGTGTATTTTGTATATTTCTTTTCATACAAATTTAAAGTATTTTTGTGTATTTTTGTATATAGTTTTATACAAATTTAGGTTATTTTATGTACGCATTTACATTATTTAATGTGTGTTTTGTACATATATTTTTATGCAAATTTACTTTATTTTACGTGCATTTTTGTACATATATTTAAAAAAAAATCTGCGTTATTTTATATGTATTTGTATATGTTTTTTCATACAAATTTACATTATTTTATTGCTATTTTGTTATTTTAGCTTGATACGAATTACATGATTATATGTGTATTTTGTACATATCTTTTATACGTATTTACATAACTTAATGTGTATTTTGTTTATATATTTTTAAAGAAATTGACGTTATTATATGTATTTTTATAAATATTTTGATACAAATTTACATTATTTTATGTATTTTGTATATACATTTCAATTCAAATTTAGCTTATTTTATCTGTATTTTGTATAAATATTTTCTTACGAGTTTAATTACTTTTGTGTATTTTTGTATATAGTTTTATACAAATTTACGTTATTTTATGTGCATTTTGTATATTTATATTTATACAAATACACATTCTTTTATTGGTATTTTGTTTATTTATTTTGATACGAATTTACATTATTTTATGTGTATTTTGTATTCATTTTCTTATACTTTTTAACTTCATGTTATGTGTATTTTGTTTATATATTTTTATAGAAATCTACGTTATTTTATGTGCATTCTCATATATATTTTGAAAGAAATTTACATTGTTTTATATGTATTTTGCATATCTATTTCAATACAAATTTACCTTATTGTATGTGCATTTTGTATATTTATTGTAATACAAGTTTAAATATTTTATGTTTATTTTGGTATATATATTTTTATAAAAAATGCGTTATTTAATGGGTATTTTGCATCCTTATTTTCATACAAATTTACATTGTTTTATTAATATTCTGTGTATTTATTTTGATACGATTTTACATTATTCTATTTGTGTTTTGTATATATTTTTTTTTTACATATTTACATTATTTAATGTGTATTTTGTATATTTTAAAACAAATTTACGTTATTTTATGCGCATTTGTTAAAATATTTTGTAACAAATTTATATTATTTTATGTATTTTGTATATATATTTCAATACAAACTTAGTTTATTTTATTTATATTTTATATATCTATTTTCATTCGTATCAAAATAAATAAACAAAATAGCAATAAAAAAATGTAAATTTGTATGAGAAAATATATACAAACACACATAAAATAACGCAAATTTCTAAAAAAATATATGTACAAAAATGCACATAAAATAAAGTAAATTTGCATAAAAAATATATACAAAACACACATTAAATAATGTAAATGCGTACATAAAATAGCCTAAATTTGTATAAAACTATATACAAAAATACATAAAAATAATTAAAACTTGTAAGAAAAGAAATATACAAAATACACATAAAATTATTTAAATTTGTATTGAAATGCATATACAAAATACACATAAAATAATTTAAATTTGAATGAAAATATATAAACAAATACACTTAAAATAACGTAAATTTGTATAAAATATATATGCAAGATACACATTAAATAATGTAAATGTGTATAAAAAAATATATACAAAAAAGAAAGAGAATAATGTAAAATCGTATCAAAATAAATACACAGAATATCAATAAATTAATGTAAATTTGTATGAAAAGAAAGATGCAAAATTCCCATAAAATAGCGCATTTTTTATAATAATATATATACCAAAATACACATTAAATATTTAAATTTGTATTGAAATAAATATACAAAATGCATATACAGTAAGGTAAATTTGTATTGAAAGAGATATTCAAAAATACATATAAAAAAACAATGTAAATTTGTTTCAAAATATATATACGAATACACATAAAATAACGTAGATTTCTATAGAAATATATATACAAAATACACATGAAATTATGTAAATACGTTTAAAAATATATATACAAAATACATATTAAGTAAAGTAAATTCGTGTCAAAATAAATAAACAAAATATCATGAAAAGAATGTGTATTTGTGTGAAAATAAATAATAGATAATAAATTTGTATTAAATATATATGCAAGATACACAATAAATAAAGTAAATATGTATAAAAAAATATATACAAAAAACAAATAGAATAAAGTAAAATCGTATCAAAATAAATACACCGAATATAAAATAATGTAAATTTGTTTCAAAATCTTTATACGAATACACATAAAATAACGTAAATTTCTATAAAAATATATATACAAAATACACATAAAATTAAGTAAAAGCGTATAAAAAAATGTATACAAAATACACATAAAATAATGTAAACTCGAATCAAAATAAATAAACAAAATATCAATAAAAGAATGTGTATTTGTATAAATATAAATATACAAAATACACATACAAAATAAACATAAAATAAGGTAAATTTGTAATGATATATGTCTACAAAATACACATAAAATAATGTAAATTTATATGAAAATATATATACAAATACACATAAAATACCATGAATTTGTATAAAAATATATATTCAAAATAAATATTAAATAATGTAAATGCGTATAAAAATATATATATAAAGTACATATAAAATAATGTAAATTCGTATCAATATAAATCAACAAAACACCAATAAAATAATATATATTTGAATGAAAATAGATTTACAAAATACACATAACATTACTAAAATTTATATTAAAATATATACGAAAATACATAGAAATAATTTGAGTTTGTATGAAAATAGATATACAAAATTCGCATGATACTAGGTAAATTTCTTTTGAAATATATATACAAAATACCCATAAAATATTGTAAATTTGTGTCAAAATATATAAACAAATACACATAAAATAACGTAAATTTGTATGAAAATAATATACAAAATACGCATAGAATAATGTCAAATCGTATCGATATGAATGAGCAGATTATCAATAAAATAGGAATATATATACAAAATACACATGAAATTATGTAAATACGTATAAAAATATATATACAAAATTCACATTAAATAACGAAAATTCGCGTCAAAATAAATAAACAAAATATCAATAAAAGAATGTCTATTTGTATGAAAATAGATATACAAAATACACATAAGATAACCTAAATTTTATAAAACTATAAACAAAAATACATAAAAATAAATTAAAATTGTATGAAAATAAATATACAAAACACACATAAAATTAATTAAATTTGTATTTAAATACATACACAAAATACACATAAAAAATGTAAATTTGAATGAAAATTTCATAAACAAATACAATTAAAATAACGTAAATTTGTATAAAAAAATATATATACAAAACACAAATAGAATAATGTAAAATCGTATCAAAATAGATACACAGAATATTAATAAAATAATGTACATTTGTATGAAAATAAAGAAGCAAAATACCAATAAAATAACGCATTTTTTTTTTAAATATATATACCAAAATACACAAAAAATTTAATTTTTAATAAAATAAATATACTAAATACACATACAATAAGGTAAATTTGTATTGAAATAGATATGCAAAATTCATATCAAACATTGTAAATTTGTTTCAAAATATATATACGAATACACATAAAATAACGTAGATTTCTATAAAATTATATATACAAAATACACATAAAATGAAGTGAATTCGTATAAAAAAAATGTATACAAAATACACATAAAATAATGTAAAATCGTATCAAAATAAATAAACAAAATACCAATAAAAGAATGTGTATATGTATAAATATAAATATCCAAAATACACATAAAATAACGTAAATTTATATAAAACTATATACATAAATACACAAAAGTAGTTAAATTTGTATGAAAATAGACATACAAAATACACATAAAATAAGCGAAGTTTGAATTGAAATATATATATACAAAATATTTTCAATTAATGTATATTTGAATCAAAATATCTATACAAATACACATATAATAACGTAAATTTGTATAAAAACACATAAACAAAATACACATTAAATAATGTAAATACGTATAAAAAAATATGTACAAAATACACCTATAATCATGTAATTCGTATCAAAATAAATAAACAAAATACCAGTAATATAATGTAAATTTGTATGAGAAAACATATACAAAATACACAAAAAATAACGCTAATTTCTTTAAAAATATATGTACAAAAATGCTCATAAAATAAGGTAAATTTGCATAAAAATATTTATACAAAACACACATTAAATAATGTAAATGCGTATAAAAACATGTATACAAAATACCTTTGAAATAATCTAAATTCGTATCGAATTAAATTAACAAAATACCATATAAATTAATGTAATATAAAAAAACCTAAATACAAATACAAATATACACATAAAATAATTTAAAATTGCATGAAATGAATATATAAAATAAACATGAAATAAAGTAAATTTGTAATGAAATATATGTAAAAATACACATAAAATAATGTAAATTTTTATGAAAATATATATTCAAATACACATAAAATAACATGAATTTGTATAAAAATTTGTATCAAAATATATACGAATATACACAATAAAATAACGTAAATTTTTATGAAAATATATATACAAAATACATTTCAAATAATGTAAATACGTAGAAAAATATATATATACAAAATAGACATAAAGTAATGTAAATTCGTATCAAAATAAATCAACAAAATTCCAATAAAAGAATGTATATTTGTATGAAAATAGATATAAAAAATACACATATAATTAGTTAAATTTGTAATTAAATACATGTACAAAATACACATAAAATAATGTAAATATGTATGAAATGAAAACAAAAACACATAAAGTAACGTATATTTGTATAAAATATATATACAAAATACACATAGAATAATGTAAAATCGTATCAAAATCAATACAGAGAATATCAATAAAATAATGTAAATTTGTATGAAAATAAAGATGCAAAATACCCATAAAATAAAACATATTTTTATAAAAATACATATACAAAAATACACATAGAATAATTAAATTTGTATTAAAATTAAAATACAAATTGCCTATACAATAAGATAAATTTGTATAGAAAAAAATATGCAAAATACATATAAAACAGTGTAAATTTGTTTTAAAATCTATATACGAATACTCATAAATCAACGTAGATTTCTATAGAAATATATATACAAAATACACATCAAATGATGTAAACACGTATAAAAATATATAAATAAAATACACATTAAATAATGTAAACTCGCGTCAAAATAAATAAACAAAATATCACTAAAAGAGTGTGTATTTGAATGAAAATATATATACAATATACACATAAAATCACCTAAATTTGTATAAAACAATATACAAAAATACACAAAAATAATTTAAATTTGTATGAAAATAAATATACAAAATACACATAAAATAAGGTAAATTTGTATTGAAATACATTTACAAAATACACATCAAATAATGTAAATTTGAATGAAAATATATAAACAAATACACTTAAATTAACGTAAATTTGTATAAAATATATATACAAAATACACATTAAATAGTGTAGATATATATACAAAAATATATACAAAACACAAATAGAATAATGTAAAATCGTATCAAAATAAATACACAGAATATTAATAAAATAATGTAAATTTGTATGAAAATTAGGATGAAAAATTCCCCAAAAATAAAGCATTTTTTTAAAATATATATACCAAAACACTCATAAAATATTTGAATTTGTTTTAAAATAAATATACGAAATGCAAACACAATAAGGTAAATTTGTATTGAAATAGATATGCAAAATACATATAAAACATTGTAAATTTGCTTCAAAATATATATACGAATACACATAAAATAACGCAGATTTCTATAAAGATATATATACAAAATACACATAAAATTAAGTAAATACGTATAAAAAAAATGTGTACAAAATACACATAAAATAATGTAAATTGATATAAAAGTTAAAAATAAATAAACACAATACTAATAAAAGAATGTGTATTTGTATAAATATAAATATACAAAATACACATAAAATAACGTAAATTGATATAAAAGTATATACAAAAATACACAAAAGTAATTAAATTTGTATGAAAATAGATATACATAATACACATAAAATAACTCATATTTAAAAAAAATATATACAAAAATACACATAAATAATTAAATTTGTATTAAAATAAATATACAAAATACACATACTATACGGTAAATTTGTATTGAAATAGATATACAAAATACACATAAAATAATGTAAATTTGTATTAAAATAGATACGAATACACACAATAAAATAACGTAAATTTTTATGAAAATATATATACAAAATACACATAAAATAATGTAAATACGTAGAAAAATATATATACAAAATACACAAAAAATAATGTAAATTCGTATCAAAATAAATAAACTAAATTCCAATAAACAATCTATATTTATATGAAAAAGATATATATATATATATATATATATATATATATATATATATATATATATATATATATATATATAAATATATATATATATATATATATATATATATATATATATATATATATATATATATATAAATATATATATATATATATATATATATATATATATATATATATATATATATATGTATACATATACAAAATACACATAAAATGATGTAAATTTGTATAAAAATATATAAAAAAATACACATAAAATAACGTAAATTTCCATAAAATATATATACAAAATATACATCAAATAATGAAAATATGTATAAAAATCTATATAGAAAATACTCAGAATAATGTAAAATCGTATCAAAATAAATAAACAGGATATCAATAAAATAATGTAAATTTGTATGAAAATAAAGATGGAAAATACCCATATAATAACGCATATATGCATAAAAATATATTTACAAAAAAACTCATGAAATAATTAAATTTGTATTGAAATAAATATACGAAATGCACCTACAATAAAGTAAATTTGTATTGAAATAGATATGCAAAATACACATCAATAATGTAAATTTGTATCAAAATATATATACGAATACATAAAATAGAGTAAATTTCTATGAAAATATACATACAAAATACATATAAAATGATGTAAATAAGTATAAAAAATATATATACCAAATACACCTAAGATAATGTAAATTCGTATCATAATAAATAAACAAAATTTCGATTAAAGAACGTATATTTGTAGGAAAATAAATATACAAAATAACCATAAAATAAGGAAAATTTGTATGAAAATATATACAAAAATTCACAAATTTAATTTCAATTTCTATGAAAATAGATATACAAAATACACATATAATAAGTTAAATTTGTATTTAAAAATATGTACAAAATACACATAAAATAATGTAAATTTGTATGAAATGAAAACAAATTCACATAAAATAACGTTCATTTGTATAAAATATATATACAAAATATACATAGAATAATGTAAAATCGTATCAAATTAAATACACAGAATATCAATAAAATAATGTAAATTTGTGTGAAAATGAAGATGCAAAATACCCATAAAATAAAGCATATTTTTATAAAATTACATATACAAAAATACACATAGAATAATTAAATTTGTATTAAAATTAATATACAAAATGCACATCCATTAAGGTAAATTTGTATTGAAAGAATATGCAAAATACACATAAAACAATGTATATTTGTTTCAAAAAATATATAAGACTGCACATAAAATAACGTTGATTTTTATAGAAATATATATACAAAAAATAGATGAAATGACGTATATACGTATAAAAATATATATACACAATACACATTAAATAATGTAAATTCGTGTCAAAATAAATAAACAAAATATCAATAAAAGAATGTGTATTTGTATGAAAATAGATATACAAAATACACATTAAATATTGTAAATTTGTATAAAACTCTATACAAAAATACACAAAAAATTATTTAAATTTTTATGAAAATTAATATACAAAATACACATAAAATTAGGTAAATTTGTATTGAAATACATATACAAAATACACATAAAATAATGTAAATTTGAGTGAGAAAATATAAACAAATACACTTAAAATAACGTAAATTTGTATGAAAAATATATACAAAATACACATTAAATAATGTATATATGTATAAAAAAATATATACAAAAGACAAATAGAATAATGTAATATAGTATCAAAATAAATACACATAATATTAATAAAATAATGTAAATTTGTATGAAATGAAAACAAATTCACATAAAATAACGTTCATTTGTATAAAATATATATACAAAATATACATAGAATAATGTAAAATCGTATCAAATTAAATACACAGAATATCAATAAAATAATGTAAATTTGTATGAAAATGAAGATGCAAAATACCCATAAAATAAAGCATATTTTTATAAAATTACACATACAAAAATACACTTAGAATAACTAAATTTGTATTAAAATTAATATACAAAATGCACATCCATTAAGGTAAATTTGTATTGAAAGAATATGCAAAATACACATAAAACAATGTATATTTGTTTCAAAAAATATATAAGAATGCACATAAAATAACGTAGATTTTTATAGAAATATATATACAAAAAATAGATGAAATGATGTATATACGTATAAAAATATATATACACAATACACATTAAATAATGTAAATTCGTGTCAAAATAAATAAACAAAATATCAATAAAAGAATGTGTATTTGTATGAAAATAGATATACAAAATACACATTAAATATTGTAAATTTGTATAAAACTCTATACAAAAATACACAAAAAATTATTTAAATTTTTATGAAAATTAATATGCAAAATACACATAAAATTAGGTAAATTTGTATTGAAATACATATACACAATACACATAAAATAATGTAAATTTGAGTGAGAATATATAAACAAATACACTTAAAATAACGTAAATTTGTATGAAAAATATATACAAAATACACATTAAATAATGTATATATGTATAAAAAAATATATACAAAAGACAAATAGAATAATGTAATATAGTATCAAAATAAATACACAGAATATTAATAAAATAATGTAAATTTGTATGAAAATAAAGATGCAAAATACCCATAAAACAACGCTTTTTTTTTATGAAAATATTTATACCAAAATACACATAAAATATTTAAATTTTTATTACAATAAAAATACAAAATGCACATACAATAAGGTAAATTTGTATTGAAATAGATATGCAAAATACATATAAAACAATGTAAATTTCTTTCAAAATATATATACGAATACACATAAAATAACGTAGATTTCTATAAAAATATATATACAAAATACACATAAAATGAAGTTAATACGTATAAGAAAATGTATACAAAATACACATAAAATAATGTAAATTCGTATCAAAATAAATAAACAAAATGTCAATAAAAGAATGTGTACTTGTATAAATATAAATATACACAATACACATAAAATAACGTAAAATTGTATAAAACTATATACAAAAATAAACAAAAATAATAAAATTTGTATAAAAATAGATATACAAAAGAAACATAAGATAAGCTAAATTAGAATTGAAGTAAATATAGAAAATACATAAAATAATGTAAATTTGTATCAAAATATATATTCAATTACACATATAATAACGTAAATTTGTATAGAAATATATAAACAAAATACACATTAAGTAATGTAAATACGTATAAAAGATATGTAGGTAATGTAAAAATTTATAAAAATAACGATGCAAAATACTCATAAAATAAGTCATCTTTAAAAAAAATATATATACAAAAATACACATAAAATAATTAAATTTGTATTAAAATAAATATACAAAATACACATACAATAAGGTACATTTTTATTGAAATAGATATGCAAAAAACACATAAAATAATGTAAATTTTTATCAAAATATAAACGAATACACAATAAAATAAGGTAATTTTTTATGAAAATATATATATAAAATACATAAAACAATGTAAATACATTGAAATATATATATATATATATATATATATATATATATATATATATATATATATATATATATATATATATATATATATATATATATATATATATATATATATATATATATATATATATATATATATATATATATATATATATATATATATATATATATATATATATATATATATATAAGAATACATAGAATAATGTAAAATTGTATCAAAATAAATACACAGAATATCAATAAAATAATGTAGTTTTCTATGAAAATAAAGATGCAAAATACCTATAAAATAAAGCATATTTTTATAAAAATACATATACAAAAATACACATAGAATAATTAAATTTGTATTAAAACTAATATGCAAAATGCACGTACAATAAGGTAAATTTGTATTGAAAAAATATTATGCAAAATGCACATAAAACAATGAATATTTGTTTCAAAATACATATACGAATACACATATAATAACGTATATTTCTATAGAAATATATATACAAAATACACATGAAATGACGTAAATACGTATAAAAATACATATACACAATACATATTAAATAAACTAAATTTGCATCAAGATAAATAAACAAAATTTTAATAAGAGAATGTGTATTTGTATGAAAATAGATACACAAAATACACATAAAATATTGTAAATTTGTATAAAACTCTATAAAAAAATACACAAAAAATAATTTAAATTTGTATAAAAATATATATACAAAATACACATAAAACTAGGTAAATTTCTCTTGAAATACATATTCAAAATACACATAAAATAATGTAAACTTGAATGAAAATATATAAACAAATACACTTAAAATAACGTAAATTTGTTTGAAATATATATAGAAAATACACATTAATATTTATTTTATGTGTATATTTGTATTTGTAAATACGTAGAAATACGTAGAAAAATACGTAGAAAAATATATATACAAAATACACATAAAATAATGTAAACTCGTATCAAAATAAATAATCAAAATTATAATCAAAGAATGTATATTTGTAGGAAAATATATATGCAAAATACAAATAAAATAACAAAAATTTGTATAAAAATAAATACAAAAATACACAAAAATAATTTAAATTTGTTTGAAAATAAATATGCAAAATACACATAAAGTTAGGCAAATTTGTATTGAAATACATATACAAAATACACATAAAATAATGTAAATTTGTATGAAAATATATAAACAAGTACACATAAAATAACGTAAATTTGGATAAAATATATATACAAAATATACATTAAATAATGTAAATATGTATAAAAATATATGTACAAAATACACATAGAATAATGTTAAATCGTATCAAAATAAATAAACAGAATATCAATAAAATAATTTAAATTTGTATGAAAATAAAGATGCAAAATACACATATAATAACGCATATATGCATAAAAATATATATACAAAAATACACATGAAATAATTAAATCTGTATTGAAATAAATATACAATATGCATATACAATAAAGTAAATTTGTATTGAAATACATATGCAAAATACACATCAATAATGTAAATTGTATCAAAATATATATACGAATACACATAAAATAGAGTAAATTTCCATGAAAATATACATACAAAATACATATAAAATGATGTAAATAGTATAAAAAATATATATACGAAATACACATAAAATAATGTAAATTCGTATCAAAATAAACAAACAAAACTCCGATAAAAGAACGTATATTTATAGGAAAATAAATATACAAAATACACATAAAATAACGAAAATTTGTATAAAAATATATACAAAAAAAACAAAAATAATTTCAATTTTTATGAAAATTGATATACAAAATACACATATAATTAGTTAAATTTGTCTTTAAATACATGTACAAAATACACATAAAATAATGAAAATTTGAATGAAATGAAAACAAATACACATAAAATAACGTACATTTGTATTAAATATATATACAAAATGCACATAGAATAATGTAAAATCGTATCAAAAGTAATACACAAAATATCAATAAAATAATATAAATTTGAATGAAAATAAAGATGCAAAATACCCATAAAATAAAGCATATTTTTATAAAAATACATATACATAAATAAACATTCAATAATTAAATTTGTAGTAAAATTAATATACAAAATGCACATACAATAAGGTAAATTTTTATAAAAAAAAATATGCAAAATACACATAAAACAATGAAATTTGTTTCAAAATATATATACGAATACACATAAAATAACGCAGATTTCTATAGAAATATATATACAAAATACACATGAGATGCTGTAAATACGTATAAAAATATATATACAAAATAGACATTAAATAATGTAAATTCGTGTGAAAATAAATAAACAAAATATCAATAAAAGAATGTGTATGTGTATGAAAATAGATAAACAAAAATACACATAAAATAACCTAAATTTGTATAAAACTATATACAAAAATACACAGAAATAATTTAAATTTGTATGAAACTAAATATACAAAATACACATAAAATTAGGTAAATTTGTATTGAAATACATATACAAAATACACATAAAATAATGTAATGAAAATATATAAACATATACACTTAAAATACCGTAAATTTGTATCAAATATATATACAAAATACACATTAAATAATGTAAATATGTATAAAAAAATATATACAAAACACAAATAGAATAATGTAAAATCGTATCAAAAATAAATACATAGAATATTAATAAAATAATGTAAATTTGTATGAAAATAAAGATGCAAAATACCCATAAAATAACGTCTTTTGTATAAAAATATATATACAAAAATACACATAAAATATTAAAATTTGTATTAAAATAAATATAAAAAATGCACATACAATAAGGTAAATTTGTATTGAAATAGATATGCAAAATACATATAAAACAATGTAAATTTGTTTCAAAATATATATACGAATACACATAAATGAACGTAGATTTCTATAAGAATATATACAAAATACACATAAAATGAAGTAAATACGTATAAAAAAAATGAATACAAAATATACCAAATAATGTAAAATTGTATCAAAATAAAAAAACAAAATACCAATAAAAGAATGTGTATTTGTATAAATATAAATATACAAAATATACATAGAATATCTTAAATTTGTATAAAACTATATACAAAAATACACAGAAGTAATTAAATTTGTATGAAAATAGATATACAAAATACAGCTAAAATAAGCTAAATTTGAATTGAAATGTATATACAAAATACATAAAATAATGTAAATTTGTATCAAAATATTTATACAAATATATATAATAACGTAGATTTGTTTAAAAATATATAAGCAAAATACACATTAAGTAATGTAAATACGTATAAAAAATTTGTACAAAATACACATATAATCATGTAATTCGTATCAAAATAAATAAACAAAATAGCAATAAAATAATGTAAATTTGTATGAGAAAACATATACAAATAACGCAAATTTCTATAAAAATATATATACAAAAATGCACATAAAATAAAGTAAATTTGCATAAAAATATATATACAAAACACACATTAAATAATGTAAATGCGTACATAAAATAACCTAAGTTTGTATAAAACTATATACAAAAATACACAAAAATATTTTAAATTTGTATGAAAAGAAATATACAAAATACACATAAAATTAGATAAATTTGTATTGAAATTCATATACAAAATACACATCAAATAATGTAAATTTGATTGAAAATATATAAACAAATACATTTAAAATAAAATAGATTTGTATAAAATATATATGCAAGATACACAATAAATAATGTAAATGTGTATAAAAAAATATATACAAAAAACAAATAGAATAATGTAAAATCGTATCAAAAATAAATACACATAAATAAATAAATAAATAAATATACAAAATTCATATACAGTAAGGTAAATTTGTATTGAAAGAGATCTTCAAAAATACATATAAAGGAATGTAAATTTGTTTCAAAATATATATACGAATACACATAAAATAACGTAGATTTCTATAGAAATATATATACAAAATACATATGAAATTATGTAAATACGTATAAAAATATATATACAAAATACATATTAAATAATGTAAATTCGTGTCAAAATAAATAAACAAAATATCATGAAAAGAATGTGTATTTGTATGAAAATAGATAAGAGATATTAAATTTGTATAAAATATATATGCAAGATACACATTCAATAATGTAAATATGTATAAAAAAGTATATACAAAAAACAAATAAAATAATGTGTAAATTTCTTTCAAAATATATATACGAACACACATAAAATAACGTACATTTCTATAGAAATATATATACAAAATACACATGAAATGATGTAAATACATATAAAAATATATATACAAAATACACTTTAAATAATGTAAATTCGAGTCAAAATAAATAAACAAAATATCGATAAAAGAATGTGTATTTTTATGAAAATAGATATACAAAATACACATAAAATAACCTAAATTTGTATAAAAATATATACAAAAATACACAAAAATAACTTAAATTTGTTTGAAAATAGATATGCAAAATACACATAAAATTAGGCAAATTTGTATTGAAATACATATACAAAACACACATAAAACAATATAAATTTGTATGAAAATATATAAACATATACACATAAAATAACGTAAATTTGGATAAAATATATATACAAAATATACATTAAGTGATGTAAATATGTATAAACATATGTATACAAAATAAACATAGAATAATGTTAAATCGTATCAAAATAAATAAACAGAATATCAATAAAATAATGTAAATTTGTATGCAAATGAAGATGCAAAATACTCAAAAATAACGCATATTTGTATAAAAATATATATACAAAAATATATATAAAATAATTAAATTTGTATTAAAATAAATATACGAAATCCACATACAATAAAGTAAATTTGTATTAAAATAGATATGGAAAATTCACATCAATAATGTAGATTTGTATCAAAATATATATACGAATACTCACAAAATAGAGTAAACTTCTATGGAAATATTCATACAAAATACATATAAAATGATGTAAATAAGTATAAAAAATTTATATACCAAATATACCTCAAATAATGTAAATTCGTGTCAAAATAAATACACAAATTTCCGATAAAAGAAAGTATATATGTAGGAAAATAAATATACAAAATACACATAAAATAACGAAAATTCATATAAAAATATATACAATAATACACAAAAATAATTTCAATTTGTATGAAAATAGATATACAAAATATACATATAATTAGTTAGATTTGTAATTAAATACATGTACAAAATACACATAAAATAATGTAAATTTGTATGAAATGAAAACAAAAACACATAAAGTAACGTATATTTGTTTAAAATATATATATATATATATATATATATATATATATATATATATATATATATATATATATATATATATATATATATATATATATATATATATATATATATATATATATATATATATATATATATATATATATATATATATATATATATATATATATATATATATATATATATATATATATATATATACATAATATTGTAAAATCATATCAAAATCAATACAGAGAATATCAATAAAATAATGTAAATTTGTATGAAAATAAATAAATTTACTTCATTTTATGTGTATTTTGTGTATATTTTTTTAGAAATCTACGTTATTTTATGTGTATTCGTAAATATATTTTGAAACAAATTTACACTATTTTATATGTATTTTGCATATATATTTGAATACAAATTTACCTTATTGTATGTGCATTTTGTATATTTATTTTAATACAAATTCAAATATTTTATGTGTATTTTGGTATCTATAATTTTATAAAAATGCGTTATTTTATAGGTATTTTGCATCTTAATTTTCATACAAATTTACATTATTTTATTAATATTCTGTGCATATATTTTGATACGATTTTACATTATTCTATTTGTGTTTTGTATATATTTTTTTATACATATTTACATTATTTAATATGTATTTTGAATATATATTTCATACAAATTTACGTTATTTTATGTGTATTTGTTTATATATTTTCATTCAAATTTACATTATTTTATGTGTATATTGTATATGTATTTCAATACAAATTTATCTAATTTATGTGTGTGTATATTTCTTTTCAAATTTAAATTATTTTTGTGTATTTGTATATAGTTACACAAATTTAGGTTATTTTATATACGCATTATTATTTAATGTATATTTATATATATATATATATATATATATATATATATATATATATATATATATATATATATATATATATATATATATATATATATATATATATATATATATATATATATATATATATATATATATATATATCATATCAAAATCATACAAATTTACATTATTTTAAATTTTGTTTATTTAGTTTGAATCGAATTACATGATTATAATGTGTATTTTGTATATATTTTTTTATAGATATTTACATTATTGAATGTTTATTTTGTATATATATTTTATCCGAGGTTACGTTGTTTTATGTGTATTTGTTAATATATTTTCATACAAATTTACATTATACTATGTGTATTTTGAATATATATTTTAATACAAATTTGCCTAATTTTATGTGTATTTTGCATATCTATTTTCAAACTAATTTAAACCATTTTTGTGTATTTTTGTATATATTTTCATTCAACTTATAGATATTTTATTTGTATTTTGTATATATATTTTCCTACAAATATACATTCTTTTATTGGAATTTTGTCTATTTATTTTGATACGAATTTACATTATTTTATGTGTATTTTGAATATATACTTTTCTACGTATTTAAATTATTTTATGTGTATTTTGTTTAATTATTTTCATAAAATTTTACGTTATTTACTTGTGTGTATTCATATATATTTTGATACAAATTTTATACAAATTCATCATTTTTTATGTGTATTTGTATAAATATTTTCATACAAATTTAGATGTGTATTTTGTATACATTTTTTTATACGTATTTACTTAATTTTATGTGTATTTTGTATATATATTTTTATAGAAATCTACGTTATTTTGTGTATTCGTATATATATTTTTAAACAAATTTACATAGTTTTATATGTATTTTGCATATCTATTTCAATACAAATTTACCTTAATGAATGTGCATTTTGTATATGTATTTTAATACAAATTTAAATATTTTATGTGTATTTTGGTATATATATATATATATATATATATATATATATATATATATATATATATATATATATATATATATATATATATATATATATATATATATATATATATATATATATATATATATATATATATTTTTTTTTTCAAAAAAAATGCGTTATTTTGTGGGTATTTTGCATCTTTATTTTCATACAATTTTACATTATTTTATTAATATTCTGTGTATTTATTTTGATACGATTCTACCCTATTCTATTTGTGTTTTGTTTATATTTTTTTCATTCATATTTGCATTATTTAATGTGTATTTTGTATATGTATTTTATACAAATTTACGTTATTTAAAGTGTATTTGTTTATATATTTTCATTCAAATTTACATTATTTTATGAGGATTTTGTATATGTATTTTAATACAAATTTATCTAATTTTACGTGTATTTTGTATATTTATTTTCATACAAATTTAAATTATTTTTCTGAATTTTTGTATGTATTTTTTATTTATTTTTATGAAAAATTACGTTTTTTTATGTGTATTCGTATATATATTTTGAAATAAATTACCCTTGTTTTATGTGTGTTTTGCATATCTATTTCAATACAAATTTACAATATTGTTTGTTCATTTTGTATATTAATTTTGAAACAAATTTAATTATTCTCTGTGTATTTTTGTATATGTATTTTTTTAAAAATATGCTTTATTTTATGGACATTTTGCATCTTTATTTTCATACAAAGTTACATTATTTTATTGACATTCTGTGTATTTATTTTGATACAATTTTACATTATTCTATGTGAATTTTGTATATATATTTTATAAAAATGTAAGCAAATTTGAATTGAAATATATATACAAAATACATAAAAAATAATGTAAATTTGTATTAAAATATTTATACAAATACACATATAATAACGTAAATTTTTAAAAAAATATATAAACAAAATACACATTAAAAATGTAAATACGTATAAAAAAATATGTACAAAATACACATATAATCAAGTAATTCGTATCAAAATAAATAAACAAAATACCAATAAAATAATGTAAATTTGTGTGAGAAAACATATACAAAATACAAAATACACATAAAATAACCTAAATACAAATACAAATATACACATAAAATAATATAAAATTGAATGAAATAAATATAAAAAATAAACAAAATCGTATCAAAAATAAATACACAGAATATTAATAAAATAATGTAAATTTGTATGAAAATAAAGATGCAAAATAGCTATAAAATAACGCATTTAAAAAAATATATATATATACCAAAATACACATAAAATATTAAAATTTGTATTAAAATAAATATAAAAAATGCACATACAATAAGGTAAATTTGTACTGAAATAGATATGCAAAATACATATAAGACAATGTAAATTTGTTTCAAAATATATATACGAATACACATAAAATAACGTAGATTTCTATAAAAATATATACAAAATACACATAAAATGAAGTAAATACCTACGTATAAAAAAAATGAATACAAAATACACATAAAATAATGTAAAAACGTATCAAAATAAATAAACAAAATACCAATAAAAGAATGTGTATTTGTATAAATATAAATATACAAAATACTCATAAAATATCGTAAATTTGTATAAAACTATATACAAAAATACACAGAAGTAATTAAATTTGTATGAAAATAGATATACAAAATACAGCTAAAATAAGCTAAATTTGAATTGAAATGTATATACAAAATACATAAAATAATGTAAATTTGTATCAAAATATTTATACAAATACATATAATAACGTAGATTTGTTTAAAAATATATAAACAAAATACACATTAAGTAATGTAAATACGTATAAAAAATATGTACAAAATACACATATAATCATGTAATTCGTATCAAAATAAATAAACAAAATAGCAATAAAATAATGTAAGTTTGTATGAGAAAACATATACAAATAACGCAAATTTCTATGAAAATATATGTACAAAAATGCACATAAAATAAAGTAAATTTGCATAAAAATGTATATACAAAACACACATTAAATAATGTAAATGCGTACATATAATAACCTAAATTTGTATAAAACTATATACAAAAATACACAAAAATAATTTAAATTTGTATGAAAAGAAATATACAAAATACACATAAAATTAGGTAAATTTGTATTGAAATACATATACAAAATACACATCATATAATGTAAATTTGAATGAAAATATATAAACAAATACACTTAAAATAACGTAAATTTGTATGAAATATATATGCAAGATACACATTAAATAATGTAAATGTGTATAAAAAAATATATACAAAAAACAAATAGAATAATGTAAAATCGTATCAATATAATTACACAGAATATCAATATAATAATGTAAATTTGTATGATAATAAAGATGCAAAATTCCCAAAAAATATCGCATTTTTTATAAAAATATATATACCAAAATACACATAAAATATTTAAATTTGTATTGAAATAAATATACAAAATGCATATACAGTAAGGTAAATTTGTATTGAAAGAGATAATCAAAAATACATATAAAACAATGTAAATTTGTTTTAAAATATATATTCGAATACACATAAAATAAAGTAAATTTCAATAGAAATATATATACAAAATACATATGAAATTATGTAAATGCGTATAAAAATATATATACAAAATACATATTAAATAATGTAAATTCGTGTCAAAATAAATAAACAAAATATCATGAAAAGAATGTGTATTTGTATGAAAATAGATAATAGATAATAAATTTGTATAAAATATATATGCAAGATACACATTAAATAATGTAAACATGTAGAAAAAAGTATATACAAAAAACAAATAGAATAACGCAAAATCGTATCAAAATAAATACACCGAATATTAATAAAATAATGTAAATTTGTATTAAAATAAAGAGGGAAAATTCCCATAAAATAGCGTTTTTCGTATAAAAATATATATACCAAAATACACATAAAATATTTAAATTTGTATTGAAATAAATATACAAAATGCACATACAATAAGGTAAATTTGTATTGAAAGAGACATGCAAAAATACATATAAAACAATGGAAATTTGTTTCAAAATATATATACGAATACAAATAAAATAACGTAGATTTCTATAAAAATATATATACAAAATAAACATAAAATTAAGTAATTACGTATAAAAAATGTATACAAAATACACATGAAATAATGTAAATTCGAATTAAAATAAATAAACAAAATACCAATAAAAGAATGTGTATTTGGATAAATATAAATATACAAAATACACATACAAAATAAACATAAAATAAGGTAGATTTGTAAAAAAATATATGTACAAAATACACATAAAATAATGTAAATTTATATGAAAATATATATACAAATACACATAAAATACCATGAATTTGTATAAAAATATACATTCAAAATAAATATTAAATAATGTAAATGCGTATAAAAATATATATACAAAGTACATATAAAATAAAATAAATTCGTATCAATATAAATCAGCAAAACACCAATAAAATAGTATATATTTGAATGAAAATAAATTTACAAAATACAAATAACATAACTAAAATTTGTATTAAAATATATACAAAAATACATAGAAATAATTTGAGTTTGAATGGAAATAGATATACAAAATACACATAAAACTAGGTAAATTTCTTTTGAAATGTATATACAAAATACCAATAAAATATTGTAAATTTGTGTCAAAATATATAAACAAATACACATAAAATAACGTAAATTCGTATGAAAAATACATACATAAATACATAATACATACATAATACATACATAAATGAATGAGCAGAATATCAATAAAATAATGTAAATTTGTATGAAAATAAAGATGCAAAATACCCATAAAATAAAGCATATGTTTATAAAAATACTGATACAAAAAAACACATCGAATAATTAAATTTGTATTAAAATTAATATACAAAATGCGTATATAATAAGGTAAAGTTGTATTGAAAAAATATGCAACATACACGTTTACTCATACAAATTTATATTATTTTATTGGTATTTTGTTTATTTATTTTGATACGAATTACATGATTATATGTGTATTTTGTACATATTTTTTTATACGTATTTACATTTTTTAATGTGTATTTTGTTTATATATTTTCATACAAATTTATGTTATTATATGTGTATTTGTATAAATATTTTGATACAAATTTTCTTTATTTCATGTATTTTGTATATATATTTCAATTAAAATTTAGCTTATTTTGTGTGTATTTTGTATATCTATTTTCAAACAAATTTAATTACTTCTGTGTATTTTTGTATATAGTTTTATATAAATTTACGTTATTTTATGTGTATTTTGTATATTTATATTTATACAAATACACATTCTTTTATTAGTATTTTGTTTATTTATTTTGATATGAATTTACATTATTTTATGTGTATTTTGTATACATTTTCTTATACGTATTTACTTCATTTTATGTGTATTTTGTATATATATTTTTATAGAAATCTACGTTATTTTATGTGTATTCGTATATATATTTTGAAACAAATTTACATTGTTTTATATGTATTTTGCATATCTATTTCAATACAAATTTACCTTATTGTATGAGTTTTTGTATATTTATTTTCATACAAATTTACATTATTTTATTGTGTTTTGTATATATATTTTATACAAAATTACGTTATTTTATGTATTTTTTATGTATTTTCAAATACAAATTTACATTATTTTATGTGTATTTTTGTATATAGTTTGATACAAATTTAGGTTATTTTATGTGTATTTTGTATATTTATTTTCATACAAATGCACATTCTTTTATTGATATTTTGTTTATTTATTTTGACGCGAATTTACATTATTTAATGTGTTTTTTTTATATATATTTTTATACGTATTTACATCATTTCATGTGTATTTTGTATAGTTTTAAACAAATTTACATTATTTAATGTGTATTTTGTATATTTATACTTATACAAACCCACATTCTTTTATTGGTATTTTGTTTATTTATTTAAAATTTTATTTATTTAAAAATTTACGTTATTATATGTGTATTTGTATAAATATTTTGATACAAATTTACATTATTTTATGTATTTTGTATATATATTTCAATTTAAATTTAGCTTACATTTTTATAAAATATATATACAAAATACACATGGAATAATGTAAAACTGTATCAAAATAAATACACAGAATGTCAATAAAATAATGTAAATTTGTATGAAAATAAAGATGCAAAATACCCATAAAATAAAGCATATTTTTATAAAAATACATATACAAAAATACACAAAGAATAATTAAATTTGTTTCAAAATTAATATACAAAACGAACAAACAATATGTTAAACAATGTAAATTTATTTAAAAATATATATACGAATACACATAAAAAAACGTAATTTTCTATAAAAAAAAATATAAAAAATACATACAAAAATACACATAAATAATTTAAATTTGTATGAAAATAAATATACAAAATACACATAAAATTAGGTAAATTTGTATTAAAATACATATACAGAATACACATAAAATAATGTAAATTTGAATGAGAATATATGAACAAATACATTGTTTAACATATTGTTTGTTCGTTTTGTATATTAATTTTGAAACAAATTTAATTATTCTTTTTGTATTTTTGTATATGTATTTTTATAAAAATATGCTTTATTTTATGGGTATTTTGCATCTTTATTTTCATACAAATTTACATTATTTTATTGACATTCTGTGTATTTATTTTGATACAATTTTACATTATTCCATGTGTATTTTATATATATATTTTATAAAAATGTAAGCTAAATTTAAATTGAAATATATATACAAAATACATAAAATAATGTAAATTTGTATCAAAATATTTATACAAATACACATATAATAACGTAAATTTTTAAAAAAATATATAAAGAAAAAAGCACATTAAATAATGTAAATACGTATAAAAAATATGTACAAAATACACATATAATCATGTAATTCGTATCAATATAAATAAAGAAAGTACCAATAAAATAATGTAAATGTGTGTAGGAATATATATATATATAAAATATGAATATATATATATATATATATATATATATATATATATATATATATATATATATATATATATATATATATATATATATATATATATATATATATATATATATATATATATATATATATAGATATATATATATATATTTATATATGCCAAAATACACATAAAATATTGAAATTTGTTTTAAAATAAATATACAAAATGCACATTTATTAAGGTAAATTTGTATTCAAATAGATATGCGAAATACATATAAACTATGTAAATTTGTTTAAAAATATATATACGAATACACAGAATAACGTAGATTTCTATAAAAATATATATACAAAATACACATCAAACTAGGTAAATACGTATAAAAAAATGTGTACAAAATACACATCTAAATTTGTATGAAAATATTTATACAAGTACACATAAAATAACATGAATTTGTATAAAATTTGTATCAAAATATATACGAATACACACAAGAAAATAACGTAAATTTTTATGAAAATAATTAAACAAAATACACATAAAATAATTTAAATACGTAGAAAAGTGTATATTCAAAATACACATAACATAATGTAGATTCGTATCAAAATAAATAGACAAAATTCCAATAAAAGAATGTATATTTGTAGGAAAATATAGATACAAAATACAAATAAAATATCTAAAATTTGTATAAAAATATATTCAAAAATACACAAAAATAGTTTAAATTAGTTTGAAAATAGATATGCAAAATACACATAAAATTAGGCAAATTTGTATTAAATTACATATACAAAATACACATACAATAATGTAAATTTGTATGAAAATATATTAACAAATACACATAAAACAACGTAAATTTGGATAAAATATATATACAAAGTAAACATTAAATAATGTTAATATGTATAAAAAAATATATACAAAATTCACATTTACTAATAAAAAATATGTACAAAATACACATATAATCATATGTGCATTTTGAATATTTATTTTGATAGAAATTAAATTATTTTATGTGTATTTTTGTATATAAATTTTTATGCAAATATACGTTATTAAATGGGTATTTTGCGTCTTTATTTTCATACAAATTTACATTATTTTATTGACATTCTGTTTATTTATAATGATACGATTTAACATTATTCGATGTGTATTTTGTATATTTTTTTTTTATACATATTTACATTATTTAATGTTTATTTTGTATATATATTTTATCCAAATTTACATTATTTGATGTGTATTTGCTTATATATTTTTATACAAATTTACATTATTTTATGTGTTTTTTGTATATGTATTTCAATACAAATTTGTCTAATTTTATGTGTATTTTGCATATATATTTTCAAACAAATTTAGAGTATTTTTTGTGTATTTTTGTATATATTTATATACAAATTTTAGTTATTTTATTTGTATTTTGTAGATATATTTTCCTACAAATATACATTCTTTTATTGGAATTTAAAAATTTTTTTTTTACGAATTTACATTATTTTATGTGTATTTTGTTTATATATTTTACTACGTATTTAAATTATTTTATGTGTATTTTGTATATACATTTTCATAAAAATTTACGTTATTTTATTATGTATATATTATGTATATATTTTGATACAAATTTTATACAAATTCATGTTATTTTATGTGTATTTGTATATATATTTTCATACAAATTAATATTATTTTATGTGTATTTTTACATATATTTCATTACAAATTTACCTTATTTTATGTTTATTTTGTATTTTTATTTCATTCAACTTTCAATTATTTTATGTGTATATTTGTATTTGTATTTAGGTTATTTTATGTGTATTTTCTATATATATTTTCATTCAACATTACACTATTTTATTGGTATTTTCTTTATTTAATTCGATACGAATTTAGATTATTTCATAGGTATTTTGTATACATATTTTTATACTCATTTACATTATGTAATGTGTGTTTTGTATATTTTTTAATACAAATCTATTTTATGTACATTTTTGTACATATGTTTTTATAGAAATTTGCGTTATTTTATCTGTATTTTGTATATGTTTTCTCACACAAATTTACATTATTTTATTGGTATTTTGTTTATTTATTTTGATACGAATTACATGATTATATGTGTATTTTGTACATATTTTTTTATGCGTATTTACATTATTTAATGTGTATTTTGTTTATATATTTTTATAAAAATTTACGTTATTATATGTGTCTTTGTAAAAATATTTTGATACAAATTTACTTTTTTTCATGTATTTTGTATATATATTTCAATTCAAATTAAGCTTATTTTGTGTGTATTTTGTATATCTATTTTCATACAAATTTAATTACTTCTGTGTATTTTTGTAAATTGTTTTATATAAATTTACGTTATTTTATGTGCATTTTGTATATTTATATTTTTACAAATACACATTCTTTTATTGGTATTTTGTTTATTTATATTTATACGAATTTATATTATTTTATGTGTATTTTGTATACATTTTTTTATACGTATTTACTTAATTTTATGTATATTTTGTATATGTGTTTTTATAGAAATCTACGTTATTATATGTGTATTCGTATATATATTTTGAAACAAATTTACATTATTTTATATGTATTTTGCATATCTATTTCAATACAAATTAACCTTATTTTATGTGCATTTTGTATATTTATTTTAATACAAATATTTTATGTGTATTTTGGTATCTATAAATTTAAAAAAATTGCGTTATTTCATAGGTATTTTGCATCTTAATTTTCATACAAATTTACATTATTTGATTAATATTCTGTGTATATATTTTGATACGATTTTACATTATTCTGTTTGTGGTTTGTATATATTTTTTTATATATATTTACATTATTTAATGTGTATTTTGTATATATATTTCATACAAATTTACGTTATTTTATGTGTATTTGTTTATATATTTTCATAAAAAAATTACATTATTTTAAGTGTATTTTGTATAAGTATTTCAAAAAATTTTTTTGTTTATTTTGTATATTTATTTTCATACAAATTTAAATTATTTTTGTGTATTTTTGTAAATAGTTTTATAAAAATTTAGGTTATCTTATGTGTATTTTGTATAACTATTTTCATACAAATACACATTCTTTTATTGATATTTTGTTTTTAATTATTTTGACGCGAATTTACATTATTTAATGTGTATTTTGTATATATATATATTTTTATACGTATTTACATCATTTCATGTGTATTTTGTATATATATTTCTATAGAAATCTACGTTATTTTATGTGTATTCGTATATATATTTTGAAATAAATTTACACTGTTTTATGTGTATTTTGCATATTTTTTCAATACAAATTTTTTTTATTGTATGTGCATTTTGTATGTTAATTTTAATACATATTTAATTATTCTATGTGTATTTTTGTATATGTATTTTTTATAAAAATATGCTTTATTTTATGGGTATTTTGAATCATTATTTTCATACAAATTTACATTATTTTATAGATACTCTGTGTATTTATTTTAATTCGATTTTACATTATTCTATGTGTATTTTGTATATATTTTATACAAATTCACGTTACTTTATGGGTATTTGTTTTCATTTCATACAAATTTACATTATTTTTTGTGTATTTTGTACATGTATTTAAATACAAATTTAACTAATTATATGTGTATTTTGTATATCTATTTTTATACAAATTGAAATTATTTTTGTCTATTTTTGTATATCTTTTTATGTAAATTTTCGTTACTTTATTAGTATTTTGAGTATTTTATTTTCCTACAAATATACGTTCTTTTATCGGAATATTGTTTCTTTTTATTTTAATACGAATTTACATTATTTGAGGTATAGTTGGTATATATATTTTTATATTTATTTACATCATTTTATATGTATTTTGTATGTATTTTTTCATAGAAATTTACTCTATTTTATGAGTATTCGTATATATTTTTGATACAAATATACATTATTGATGTGTATTTTGCATATCTATTTTAATACAAATTTACTTTATTGTATGTGCATTTTATATATTTATTTTAATACAAATTTAATTATTTATATGTATTTATATATATATATATATATATATATATATATATATATATATATATATATATATATATATATATATATATATATATATATATATATTTTTTTTTTTATACAAATATGCGTTATTATATGGGTATTTTGCATCTTTATTCTCATACAAATTTACATTATTTGATTGATATTCTGTTTATTTATTTTGATACGATTTTACATTATTCTATGTGTATTTTGTATATATATTTTTATACATTTATAAATTATTTAATGTATATTTTGTATATATATTTTATCCAAATTTGCGTTATGTCAAGTGTATTTGTTTATATATTTTCATACAAATTTACATTATTTTATGTGTGTTTTGTATATGTATTTCAATACAAATTTGCCTAATTTTATGTGTATTTTGCATATCTATTTTCAAACAAATTTAAATTATTTTGTGTATTTTTGTATATATTTTTATACAAATTTTAGTTATTTTATTTGTATTTTGTATATATATTTTCCTACAAATATACATTCTTTTATTGGAATTTTGTTTATTTATTTTGATACGAATTTACATTATTTTATGTGTATTTTTTATATATATTTTTCTACGTATTTACATTATTTTACGTGTATTTTGTATATCTATTTTAATAAAAAATTACCTTATTTTATTGTGTGTATTCGTTTATAATTTGATACAAATTTTATTAAAATTCATGTTATTTTATGTGTATTTGTATATATATTTTCATAGAAATTTACGATATTTTATGTGCATTTTTAATATATTTCATTACAAATTTACCTTATTTTATGTTTATTTTGAATATTTATTTCATTCAATTTTAATTTTTTTATGTGTATATTTGTATTTGTATTTAGGTTATTTTATGTGTATCTTCTATATATATTTTCATCCAAAATTACATTATTTTATTGGTATTTTTTTAGTTTAGCTCGATACGAGTTTAGATTATTTCATAGGTATTTTGTATACATATTTTTATAAGCATTTACATTATTTAATAGGTGTTTTGTATATTTATTTTTATGCAAATTTACTTTATTTTATGTGCATTTTTGCACATATATTGTTATATAAATTTGCGTTATTTTTTGTGTATTTTGTATATGTTTTCTCATACAAATCTACATTTTTTTATTTTTATTTTGTTTATCTATTTTGATACGAATTACATGATTATTTGTATATCTTGTACATATCTTTTTTTACGTATTTACATTATTTAATGTGTATTTTGTTTATATATTTCTAGACAAATTTGTATAAATATTTTGATACAAATTTACATTATTTTATATATGCTGCATATATATTTCAATTCAAATTTAGCTTATTTTATATGTATTCTGTATATCTATTTTCATACAAATTTAATTACTTTTGTGGATTTTTATATAGTTTTATATAAATTTACGTTATTTTATGTGTTTTTTGTATATTTATATTTATACAAATACACATTCTTTTATTAGTATTTTGTTTATTTATTTTGATACGAATTTACATTATTTTTGTGTATTTTGTATACATTTTTTTATACATGTTTACTTCATTTTATGTTTATTTTGTATATATATTTTTATAGAAATCTAAGTTTTTTTTATGTGTATTCGTATATATATTTTGAAACAAATTTATATTGTTTTATATGTATTTTGCATATCTCTTTCAATACAAATTTATCGTATTGTATATGCATTTTGTATATTTATTTTAATACATATTCAAATATTTTATGAGTGTTTGGTATATATATTTTTATAAAAAATGCTTTATTTTATGGGTATTTTGTATCTTAATATTCATAGAAATTTACATTATTTTATTAATATTCTGTGTATTTATTTTGATTCGATTTTACATTATTCTATTTGTGTTTTGTATATATATTTTTTTATACATATTTACATTATTTAATGTGTATTTTGTATATATATTTTATACAAATTTACGTTATTTTAAGTGTATTTGTTTATATATTTTCATTCAAATTTATATTATTTTATGTGTATTTTGTATATGTTTCAATACAAATTTACCTAATTTTATGTGTATTTTGAATATTTCTTTTCATACAAATTTAAATTATTTTAGTGTATTTTTGTATATAGTTTTATACAAATTTAGGTTATTTTATGTACGCATTTACATTATTTAATAGGTGTTTTGTATATATATTTTCATGCAAATTTTCTTTATTTTATGTGCATTTTTGTACATATATTTTAATAGAAATTTGCGTTATTTTATATGTATGTGTATATGTTTTCTCATACAAATTTACATTATTTTATTACTTTTTTATTTTATTTATTTTGATACGAATTACATGATTATATGTGTATATTGTACATATTTTTTATACGTATTTACATTACTTAATGTGTATTATGTTTCTATATTTTAAAACAAATTTACGTTATTATATGTATTTGTATAAATATTTTGATACAAATTTACATTATTTTATGTATTTTGTATATACATTTCAATTCAAATTTTGATTATTTTATCTGTATTTTGTATATCTATTTTCATACGAATTTCATTACTTCTGTGTATTTTTTTTATATAGCTTTATACAAATTTACGTTATTTTACGTGTATTTTGTATATTTATATTTATACAAATACACATTCTTTTATAGGTATTTTGTTTATTTATTTTGATACGAATTTACATTATTTTATGTGTATTTTTTATGCATTTTCTTATACGTATTTACTTCATTTTATGTGTATTTTGTATATATATTTTCATAGAAATCTACGTTATTTTATGTGTATTCGTATAAATATTTTGAAACAAATTTACATTGTTTTATATGTATTTTACATTTATTTTGATACGATTTTACATTGTTCTATGTGTATTTTGTATATATTTTATTTTACATATCTACATTATTTAATGTGCATTTTCTATATATATTTTATACAAATATACGTTACTTTATGTCTATTTGTTTATATTTTTTCATACAAATTTACATTATCTTATGTGTATTTTGTATATGTATTTCAATACAAATTTATCAAATTTTATGTGGATTTTGTATATCTATTTTCATACAAATTGAAATTATTTTTGTTTTTTGTTTGTATTTTAATACAAATTTTAGGTTTTTTATATATTATTTTGTATATTGATTTTCCTACCTATATACATTCTTTTATTGAAATCTATTTTATTGAATTTGATACGAATTTACCTTATTTTAGATGTATTTTGTATATATATTTTTATACGTATTTACATCATTTTATGTGTATTTTTTATATATATTTTCATAAAAATATACGCTATTTTATGTGTTTTCGTATATATATTTTAATACAAATTTACATTATTTGATGTGTATTTTGCTTATCTATTTCAATACAAATTTACTTTATTGTATGTGCATTTTGTAAATATATTTTAATACAAATTTAATTATTTTATGTGTATTTTTGTATATATATTTAAAAAAAAAAGCGTTATTTAACCCATAAACCTCGGGCTAGGGGTCTATTGTCACTCTCCCAGCGCGCGAGCGATACTGCAAATTTTTGGAAAAATAGGTGTTGTTCACCAATGCCCTGTGTGGTAATTTCAAACGAAAACATAATAGTTTTTACTGCTATCTCATCGCCAATCCTTCCTCCTCATGATGAAAGATATTGGAAGTGTCTAGGTTGAACCACGGCAGAGATATGATGTTGGGAAGAGGTACCATTTTCGGCCAAGCCGAGCGCACTTGTTCGTGCGGGTGCTGTTGAACTGGGCCTTGGTCTCCTGCCTCGCCCCGCGCCATCACACAGTACGTAGGCATCCTTTCCTACCAGCTCGATTATTCATATTAGGCTACATATTTCGTATGTTTGACTCTCATAAAAAATACCTTCTTCCGAAAATAAATGTTTTTTTTTATTACATGCAGAAAAAAGCTTCCATAAGCACAGTACAATTATGGCATATATACACTCATTAGGCTACATATTACGCAGGTTTGACGCTCATAAAATAACTCTTTACGAAACTGAATGTGTTTTTGCTATTATATGCGTAGAAAATCTTTCATAAACACTGTACAAATATGGAATACATAAACATATTAGGCTACATATTACGCGTTTTTGTAGCTTACATAAAAATAAATCCTTACAAAACTGAATATCTTCTCTGCCTTTATATGTACAAGAAATACTTTCATAAACAGAAATATAACATGCGGTGGCTGAGCGCGCTCCCTGAGAATAGGGGTAGAGGAACAGGGGCCCGCTGGCGCGCTCCCTTCCTCCACGCATTCAGACACGGGGAAATCATTATCAGCACGTCTCTCCATTACAATGGTCTGTAGTGCTCTGGGAGGTTGCGTGAAACGTAGGACAGGGATGCAATCAACCACTGAAAGTAATAATTACGTCACGGGATTACAGATCTTGGCGGGAGAGCAGAGAGCGGGAACTCCCGCCACCCGAAGCTCTCCGCCCGAGCGGGAATTCCCGTCACCCGAAGCGTATGGGTTAATGGGTATTTTGCATCTTTATTTTCATACAAATTTACATTGTTTTATTAATATTCTGTGTATTTATTTTGATACGATTTTACATTATTCTATTTGTGTTTTGTATATATTTTTTTATACATATTTACATTATTTAATGTGTATTTTGTATATTTTAAAACAAATTTACGTTATTTTATGCGCATCTGTTAAAATATTTTGATACAAATTAAATTTATTATATGTATTTTGTATATATATTTCAATACAAATTTAGTTTATTTTATGTATATTTTGTATATCTATTTTCATTCGTATCAAAATAAATAAACAAAATAGCAATAAAATAATGTAAATTTGTATGAGAAAACATATACAAATACCCATAAAATAACGCGAATTTCTAAAAAAATATATGTACAAAAATGCACATAAAATAAAGTAAATTTGCATAAAAATATATATACAAAACACACATTAAATAATGTAAATGCGTACATAAAGTTACCTAAATTTGTATAAAACTATATACAAAAATACACAAGAATAGTTAAAATTTGTATGAAAAGAAATATACAAAATACACATTATTTAATGTGTATTTTCTATATATATTTTATACAAATATACGTTACTTTATGTCTATTTGTTTATATATTTTCATACAAATTTACATTATTTTATGTGTATTTTGTATATGTATTTCAATACAGATTTACCTAATTTTATGTGGATTTTGTATATCTATTTTCATACAAATTGAAATTATTTTTTTGTTTTTTTGTATGTATTTTAATACAAATTTTAGGTTTTTTAAATATTATTTTGTATATTGATTTTCCTACATATATACATTCTTTTATTGAAATTTAGTTTATTGAATTTGATACGAATTTACCTTATTTTAGATGTATTTTGTATATATATTTTTATACGTATTTACATCATTTTGTGTTTTTTTATATATATTTTCATAGAAATTTACATTATTTCATTTGTTTTCGTATATATATTTTAATACAAATTTACATTATTTGATGTGTATTTTGCATATCTATTTCAATACAAATTTACCTTATTGTATGTGCATTTTGTATATTTATTTTAATACAAATTTAATTATTTTATGTGTATTTTTGTATATATATTTTTATACAAATATGCTTTATTTTATGGGTATTTTGCATCTTTATTTTCATAGAAATTTACATTATTTTATTGATATTCTGTTAATTTATTTTGATACGATTTTACATTATTCTATGTGTATTTTGTATATATTTTTTATACATTTTTCCTTAATTTAATGTGTATTTTGTATATATATTTTATACAAATTTACGTTACGTTACGTTACGTTACGTTAAGTGTATTTGTTGATATATGTTGATACAAATTTACAATATCTTAAGGTATTTTGTATATATATTTCAAAATAAAATTTAATTAGTTTTATGTGTATTTTGTACATTTATTTTCATACAAATTCAAATTATTTCTGGGTATTTTTTTATATATTTTAATTCAAATTATACTTATGTTATGTGTATTTTGTAAATTTATTTTCATTCAGATATATATTATTTTATTGTTTTTTTGTTGATTTAATTTGATAAGAATTTACATTATTTTATATGTACTTTGTATATATATTTTTAAACATTATTTAATGTTTATTTTGAATATATATTTTTATACTAATTCATGTTATTTTTTTGTGTATTTGTATATATATTTTCATACAAATTTATATTATTTTATGTGTATTTTGTACATATATTTCATTACAAATTTACCTTATTTTATGTTTATTTTGTATATTTATTTCATTCAATTTTAAATTATTTTATGTGTATATTTGTATTTGTATTTAGGTTATTTTATGTGTATTTTCTATATATATTTTCATCCAAAATTCCATTATTTTATTGGTATTTTGTTAATTTAATTCGATACGAATTTAGATTATTTCATAGGTATTTTGTATTCATATTTTTATACGCATGTACATTATTTAATGTGTGTTTTGTATCTATATTTTTATGCAAGTTTACTTTACTTTATATGTATATTTGTACATATATTTTTTATAGAAATTTGCTTTATTTTATGTGTATTTTGTATAGTTTTCTCACACAAATTTACATTATTTTATTGGTATTTTGGTTATTTATTTTGATACGAATTACATTATTATAGTTGTATTTTGTTCAAATTTTTTATACGTATTTACATTATTTAATGAGTATTTTGTTTATATATTTTTGTACAAATTCACTTTATTATATGTGTATTTTTATAAATATTTTGATACAAATTTACATTATCTTATGTACTTTGTATATATATTTCAATTCAAATTTAGCTTATTTTGTGTGTATTTTGTATATCTATTTTCATACAAATTTAATTACTTTTGTGTATTTTTCTGTATAGTTTTATACAAATTTACTTTATTTAATGTGTATTTTGTATATTTATATTAATACAAATACACATTCTTTTATTTATATTTTGTTTATTTATTTTGATACGAATTTACATTATTTTATGTGTATTTTGTATACATTTTTTTATACGTATTTACTTAAATACGAATACACACAAGAAAATAACGTAAATTTGTATGAAAAATATATACAAAATACACATAGAATAATGTCAATTCGTATCAAAATGAATAAGCAGAATATCAATAAAATAATGTAAATTTGTATGAAAATAAAGATGCAAAATACTCATAAAATAAAGCATATGTATATAAAAATACTGATACAAAAATACACATCGAATAATTAAATTTGTATTAAAATTAATAGACAAAATGCGTATATAATAAGGTAAATTTGTACCGAAAAAATATGCAACATACACGTTTTCTCATACAAATTTATATTATTTTATTGGTATTTTGTTTATTTATTTTGATACGAATTACAGGATTATATGTGTATTTTGTACATATTTTTTTATACGTATTTACATTATTTAATGTGTATTTTGTTTGTATGTTTTCATACAAATTTACGTTATTATATGAGTATTTGTATAAATATTATGATACAAATTTATTTTACTTCATGTATTTTGTATATATATTTCAATTCAAATTTAGCTTATTTTGTGTGTATTTTGTATATCTATTTTCATACAAATTTAATTACTTCTGTGTATTTTTGTATATAGTTTTATATAAATTTACGTTATTTTATGTGTATTTTGTATATTTATATTTATACAAATACACATTCTTTTATTGGTATTTTGTTGAATTATTTTGATACGAATTTACATTATTTTAAGTGTATTTTGTATACATTTTTTTATATGTATTTCCTTCATTTTATGTGTATTTTGTATATATATTTTTATAGAAATCTACGTTATTTTATGTGTATTCGTATATATATTTTGAAACAAATTTATATTGTTTTATATTTATTTTGCATATCTATTTCAATACAAATTTACCTTATTGTATGTTCATTTTGTATTTTTATTTTAATACAAATTCAAATATTTTATGTGTATTTTGGTAATATATTTTAATAAAAAATGCGTTATTTTATGGGTATTTTGCATCTTAATTTTCATACAAATTTACATTATTTTATTAACATTCTGTGTATTTATTTTGATACGATTTTACATTATTCTATTTGTGTTTTGTAAATGTTTTTTTATACATATTTACATTACTTAATGATTATTTTGTATATATATTTTATACAAATTTACGTTAATTTAAGTGTATTTGTTTATATATTTTCATTCAAATTTACATTATTTTATGTGTATTTTGTACATATATTTTATTACAAATTTACCTTATTTTATGTTTATTTTGTATGTGTATTTTGTATATTTGTATTTATCCAAATACACATTCTTTTATTGCTAATTTGTTTATGTATTTTAATTCGAATTTGCATTATTTTATGTGTATTTTGTATACATTTTTTTATACGTATTTACTTAATATTATGTGTATTTTGTATATATATTTTTATAGAAATCTACGTTATTTTATGTGTAGTCGTATATATATTTTGAAACAAATTTACATTGCTTTATATGTATTTTTGCTTATGTCTTTCAATACAAATTTACCTTATTGTATGTGCATTTTGTATATGTATTTCAATACAAATTTAAATATTTTATGTGTATTTTGGTATATATATTTTTATAAAAAATGCGCTATTTTATGGGAATTTTGCATCTTTATTATTATTAAAATTTACATTATTTTATTAAAATTCGGTATATTTATTTTGATACGATTTTACATTCTTCTATTTTTTTTTTGTATATACTTTTTTATACATATTTACATTATTTAAAGTGTATCTTGCATATATATTTTATACAAATTTATTATCAATTAACTATTTTCTTACAAATACACATTCTTTTCATGATATTTTGTTTATTTATTTTGACACGAATTTACATTATTTAATATGTATTTTGTATATATATTTTTATACGTATTTACATAATTTCATATGTATTTTGTATATATATTTCTATAGAAATCTACGTTATCTTATGTGTATTCGTATATATATTTTTAAACAAATTTACATTGTTTTATATGTATTTTTGAATATCTCTTTCAATACAAATTTACCTTACTGTATATGCATTTTGTATATTTATTTCAATACAAATTTAAATATTTTCTGTGTATTTTGGTATATAAATTAAAAAAAAAAAAGCGCTATTTTATGGGAATTTTGCATCTTTATTTTCATAGAAATTTACATTATTTTTTTTATATTATGTGTATTTATTTTGATACGATTTTACATTATTGTATTTGTTTTTTGTATATATTTTTTTATACACATTTACATTATTTAATGTGTATCTTGCATATATATTTTATACAAATCTACTTTATTTTAAGTGTATTTGTTTATATATTTTCATTCAAATTTGCATTATTTGATGTGTATTTTGTAAATGTATTTCAATACAAATCTACCTAATTTTATGTGTATTTTGTATATTTCTTTTCATACAAATTTAAACTATTTTTGTGTATTTTTGTATATAGTTTTATACAAATTTAGGTTATATTATGTACGCATTTACATTATTTAATGTGTGTTTTGTATATATATTTTTATGCAAATTTACTTTATTTTATGTGCATTTTTGTACATATATTTTTATAGAAATTTACGTTATTTGTATATGTTTTCTCTTACAAATTTACATTATTTTATTGCTATTTTGCTTATTTATTTTGATACGAATTACATGGTTATATGTGTATTTTGTACATATTTTTTATACGTATTTACATTACTTAATGTGTATTTTGTTTATATATTTTTAAACAAACCTACGTTATTATATATATTTGTATAAATATTTTGATACAAATTTACATTATTTTATGTATTTTGTATATACATTTCAATTCAAATTTAGATTATTTTAGGTGTATTTTGTATATCTATTTTCATACAAATTTAATTACTTATGTGTATTTTTGTATATAGTTTTATACAAATCTACGATATTCTATGTGTATTTTGTTTATTTATATTTATACAAATACACATTCTTTTATTGGTATTTTTTATTTTTATTTTGACACGATTTTACACTATTTTATGTGTATTTTGTATTCATTTTTTTATACGTATTTACATAATTTTATGTGTATTTTGTATTTATTTTAATATAAATCTACGTTAATTTATGTGTATTCGTATATATATTTTGAAACAAATTTACATTGTTTTATATGTATTTTGCATATCTATTTCAATAAAAATTTACCTTATTGTATGTGCATTTTTTTTATTTATTTTAATACAAATTTTAATATTTTATGTGTATTTTTGTATATATATTTTTATAAAAAATACGTTATTTTATGGGTATTTTGCATCTTTATTTTCATACAAATTTACATTATTTTATTAATATTCTGTGTATTTATTTTTGATACGATTTTACTTTATTGTATTAGTGTTTTGTATATATTTTTATACATATTTACATTATTCAATGTGTATTTTATATATATATTTGATACATATTTACGTTATTTTAAGTGTATATGTTTATATATTTTCATTCAATTTTACCTTATTTTATGTGTATTTTGCATATCTATTAAATACAAATTTACCTAATTTTATGTGTATTTTGTATATTTATTTTCATACAAATTTAAATTATTTCTGTGTATTTTTGTATATAGTTTTATACAAATTTAGGTTATTTTATGTGTATTTTTGTATATCTATTTTCATACAAATACACATTCTTTTATTGATATTTTGTTTATTTATTTTGACACGAATTTACATTATTTAATGTCTATTTTGTATATATATTTTTATACGTATTTAGAGCATCTCAAGTGTATTTTGTATATATATTTCTATAGAAATCTGCGTTATTTTATGTGTATTCGTATATATCTTTTGAATCAAATTTACATTGTTTTATGTGTATTTTGCATATTTTTTTAATAAAAATTTACCTTATTGTATGTGCATTTTGTATATTAATTTTGCTACAAATTTAATTATTGAATGTGTATTTATGTATATGTATTTTTATAAAAATATGCCTTATTTTATGGGTATTTTGCATCTTTATTTTCATACAAATTTACATTATTTTATTGATATTTTGTGTATTTATTTTGATAGGATTTTACATTATTTTATGTGTATTTTGTATATATATTTAATACAAATGTACGTTATTTTATGTGTATTTGTTTTCATTTCATACAAATTTTCATTATTTTATGTGTATTTTGTACATGTATTTAAAGACAAATTTAACTAATTATATGTGTATTTTGTATTTCAATTTTCATAAAAATAAAAAATAAATTTTTTTTTGTATATATTTTTATACAAATTTTTGTTATTTTATGTGTATTTTGTATATCTATTTTCGTACAAATATACGTTCTTTTATCTGAATTTTGTCTATTTATTTTGATACGAGTTTACATTATTTTAGATGTATTTGGTATATATATTTTTATACTTATATACATCATTTAAATGTATTTTGTATGTATATTTTTATAGAAATTTTCTCTATTTTATGTGAATTCGTATATATATTTTGATACAAATTTACATTATTGATGTGTATTTTGCATATCTATTTCAATACAAATTTACTTTATTGTAGGTGCATTTTGTATTTTTATTTTAATACAAATTTAATTATCTCATGTGTATTTTTGCATATATATTTTTATGCATATATGCGTTATTATATGGGTATTTTCCATCTTTATTTTCATACAAATTTACATTATTTTATTGATATTCTGTTTATTTATTTTGATACGATTTTACATTATTCTGTGTATTTTCTATATATATTTTTATACATATTTTTATTATTTTATGTATATTTTGTGTATATATTTTATGGAAATTTACGTTATTTTATGTGTATTTTCATACAAACTTACATCATTATATGTGTATTTTGTATATGTATTTCAATACAAGTTTATGAAAATATATATACAAATACACATAAAATACCATGAATTTGTATAAAAATATATATTCAAAATAAATATTAAATAATGTAAATGCGTATAAAAATATATATACATAGTACATATAAAATAATGAAAATTCGTATCAATATTAATCAACAAAACACCAATAAAATAATATATATATGAATGAAAATAAATTTACAAAATACCCATAACATAACTAAAATTTGTATTAAAATATATACAAAAATACATAGAAATAATTTGAGTTCGTATGAAAATAGATGTACAAAATACACATAAAACTAGGTAAATTTCTTTTGAAATGTATATACAAAATACCCATAAAATATTGTAAATTTGTGTCAAAATATATAAACAAATACACATAAAATAACGTAAAATTGTATGAAAAATATATACGAAATACACATAGAATAATGTCAATTCGTATCAAAATGAATGAGCAGAATATCAATAAAATAATGTAAATTTGTATGAAAATAAAGATGCAAAATACCCATAAAATAAAGCATATGTTTATAAAAATACTGATACAAAAATACACATCGAATAATTAAATTTGTATTAAAATTAATATACAAAATGCGTATATAATTAGGTAAATTTGTATTGAAAAAATATGCAACACACGTTTACTCATACAAATTTATATTATTTTATTGGTATTTTGTTTATTTATTTTGATACGAATTACATGATTATATGTGAATTTTGTACATATTTTTTTATACGTATTTACATTATTTAATGTGTATTTTGTTTATATATTTTCATACAAATTTACGTTATTATATGTGTATTTGTATAAATATTATGAATAATGTAAAATCGTATCAAAATAAATACACAGAATATCAATAAAATAATGTAAATTTGTATGAAAATAAAGATGCAAAATACCCTTAAAAAAGCATATTTTTATAAAAATATGTATAAAAAACTCACTTCAAATAATTAAATTTGTATTAAAATAAATAAACAAAATGCACGTACAATATGGTAAATTTGTATTGAAATAGATATGCAAAACACACATAAAACAATATAAATTTATTTCAAGATATATACACGAATACATATAAAAAAACGTAAATTTCTATAAAAATATATATAAAATATACATACAAAAATACAAAAAAAATAATTTAAATTTGTATGAAAATAAACATACAAAATACACATAAAATTAGGTAAATTTGTATTGAAATTCATATACAAAATACACATAAAATAATGAAAATTTGAATAAAAATATATAAAAAAATACACTTTAAATAACGTAAATTTGTATAAAATATATATACAAAATACACATTAAATAATGCAAGTATGTATGAAAAAAATATATACAAAACACAAGTAGAATAGAGTAAAATCGTATCAAAATAAATACTCAGAATATTAATTAAATAATGTAAATTTAAATGAAAAAAAAGATGAAAAATACCCATAAAATAACTCCTTTTTTATAATATATATATATATATATATATATATATATATATATATATATATATATATATATATATATATATATATATATATATATTTTTTTTTTTTTTTTTACGTTGTTGCCTATTGCACCGGTAGGCATCTTCCCGGTGGGGCCTGATGGTCGGCCCAAGGCTTCTTCCAGGTGGGGCCTGATGGTCGGCCCACCCGTTCTGGCGCAGGCGAGTGTTTATAGTGGCGCCATCTTGCATTGGCTCATGCTGCCCCACGGAACTCGTTCTTGATTCGCTTGGACGGCTTCCTCTAGAGTCCGGGTTGATGGGTGGTCTTCAGGACAGCATGTGGGTAGTTTTAAGTCACTCGGGGGTGACTGAAAAATCCGAGTGGTAGCGTGAGGATTCGAACCCGCGTCGTCCTTCACGCGGCGAATGTGGGTCCAGTACGCTATCACTTCGGCCACCGCCTACCCATAAATATATATATACCCATATATAATATATATATATATATATATATATATATATATATATATATATATATATATATATATATATATATATATATATATATATATATATATATATATATATATATATATATATATATATATATATATATATATATATATATATATATATATACACATAAAATATTTAAATTTGTATTGAAATAAATATACAAAATGCACATTCATTAAGGTAAATTTGTATTGAAATATATATGCAAAATACATATAAAACAATGTAAATTTGTTTCAAAATATATATACGAATACACAAAATAACGTAGATTTCTATAAAAATATTTATACAAAATACACATAAAATGAAGTAAATAAGTATAAGAAAATGTATGCAAAATACACATAAATTTGTATGAAAATATTTATACAAATACACATAAAATAATATGAATTTGTAAAAGATTTGTTTCAAAATATATACGAATACACACAATAAAATAACGTAAATTTTTATGAAAATGTATATACAAAATACACATAAAATAATTTAAATACGTAGAAAAATATATATACAAAATACACATAAAATAATGTAAATTCGTATCAAAATAAATAAACAAAATTCCAATAAAAGAATGTATATTTGTAGGAAAATATATATACAAAATACAAATAAAATAAGTAAAATTTGTAAAAAATTTATACACAAATACAAAAAATAATTTAAATTTGTTTGAAAATATATATGCAAAATACACATAAAATTAGGCAAATTTGTATTGAAATACATATAAAAAATTCACATAAAATAATGTAAATTTGTATGAAAATATATAAACAAATACACATAAAATAACGTAAATTTGGATAAAATATATATACAAAATAAACATTAAATAATGTAAATATGTATAAAAAAATATATACAAAATACACATAGAATAATGTTAAATCGTATCAAAATAAATAAACAGAATATCAATAAAATAATATAAATTTGTATGAAAATAAAGATGCAAAATACCCATATTATAACGCATATTTGCATAAAAATATATATACAAAAATACACATAAAATAATTTAATTTGTATTAAAATAAATATACAAAATGCACATACAATAAAGTAAATTTGTATTGAAATAGATATGCAAAATACACATAAATAATGTCAATTTTTATCAAAAATATATATACGAATACACATAAAATAGAGTAAATTTTTATGAAAATATACATACACAATACATATAAAATGATGTAAATAAGTGTAAATATATATATATATATATATATATATATATTTATATATATATATATATATATATATATATATATATATATATATATATATATATATATATATATATATATATATATATATATATATATATATATATATATATATATATATATATATATATATATATATATATATATATATATATATATATATATATATATATATATATATATATATATATATATATGTATCAAATACACCTAAATAATGTAAATTCGGTTCAAAATAAATAAACAAAATTCCGATAAAAAACGTATATTTGTAGGAAAATAAATATTCAAAATACACATAAAATAACGAAAATTTGTATAAAAATATATACAAAAAAAAAAAAAAATAATATCAATTTGTATGAAAATAGATATACAAAATACACATAATTATTTAAATTTGTATTTAAATACATGTACAAAATACACATAAAATAATGTAAATTTGTATGAAATGAAAACAAATACACATAAAATAAGGTATATTTGTATAAAATATATATACAAAATATATATACAATAATGAAAAATCGTATCAAAATAAGTACACAGAATATCAATAAAATAATTTAAATTTGTATTAAAATTAAAATAAAAAATGCACATACAATAAGGTAAATTTGTATTGAAAAAAAAAATGCAAAATACACATAAAACAGTGTAAATTTGTTTCAAAATATATAAACGAATACACATAAAATAACGTAGATTTCTTTAGGAATATATATACAAAATACACATGAAATGATGTAAATACGTATAAAAATATATATACAAAATACATAATAAATAATGAAAACTCGCGTCAAAATAAATAAACAAAATATCAAAAAAAGAATGTGTATTTGTATGAAAATAGATATACAAAATACACATAAGATAACCTAAATTTGTATAAAACTATATACAAAAATACATAAAAATAATTTAAATTTGTATGAAAATAAATATACAAAATACACATAAAACTAGGTAAATTTGTATTTAAATACATATACAAAATACACATAAAATAATGTAAATTTGAATGAAAATACATAAACAAATACACTTAAAATAACGTAAATTTGTATAAAATATATATACAAAATACAAATTAAATAATGTAAATATGTATAGAAAAATATATACAAAACACAAATAGAATAATGTAAAATCGTATCAAAATAAATACACAGAATATTAATAAAATAATGTATACGTATTTACATCATTTCATGTGTATTTTGTATATATATTCCTATTTTATTGATAATCTGCTCATTCATATCGATACGATTTGATATTATTCTATGTGTATTTTGTATATTATTTTCATACAAATGTACGTTATTTTATGTGTATTTGTTTATATATTTTGACACAAATTTACAATACCTTATGGGTATTTTGTATATATATTTCAAAAGAAATTTACCTAGTTTTATGCGTATTTTGTATATCTATTTTCATACAAACTCAAATTATTTCTTTGTATTTTTGTATATATTTTAATACAAATTGTAGTTGTGTTATGTGTATTTTGTAAATCTATTTTCTTTCAAATATATATTATTTTATTGGTGTTTTGTTGATTTATATTGATACGAGTTTACATTATTTTATATGTACTTTGTATATATATTTTATACGCATTTACATAATTTAGTATTTATTTTGAATATATATTTTTATACAAATTCATGGTATTTTATGTGTATTTGTATTAATATTTTCATATAAATTTACATTATTTTATGTGTATTTTATACATATATATCATTAAAAATTTACCTTATTTTATATTTATTTTGTATGTGTATTTTGTATATTTATATTTATACAAATACACATTCTTTTATTGGTATTTTGTGTATTTATTTTGATTCGAATTTACATTATTTTATGTGTATTTTATATACATTTTTTATACGTATTTACTTAGTTTTATGTGTATTTTGTATATATATATATATTTATAGAAATCTACGTTATTTTATGTGTATTCGTATATATATGTTGAAACAAATTTCCATTGTTTTATATGTATTTTTGCATATCTCTCTCAATACAAGTTTACCTTATTGTATGTGCATTTTGTATATTTATTTCAATACAAATTTAATTATTTTATTTGTATTTTGGTATATATATATTTATAAGAAAAGTGCTATTTGATGGGAATTTTGCATCTTTATTTTCATACAAATTTACATTATTTTATTAATATTCGGTGTTATTATTTTGATACGATTTTACATTATTCTATTTGTTTTTTGTATATATTTTTTTTTATACATATTTACATTATTTAATGTGCATCTTGCATATATATTTCATACAAATTTATTATCTATTATTTATTTTCATACAAATACACATTCTTTTCATGATATTTTGTTTATATATTTTGACACGAATTTACATTACTTAGTATGTATTTTGTATATATATTTTTATACGTATTTACATAATTTCATGTGTATTTTGTACATATATTTCTATAGAAATCTACGTTGTTTTATGTGTATTCGTATATATATTTTGAAACAAATTTACATTGTTTTATATGTATTTTTGAATATCTCTTTCAACACAAATTTACCTTACTGTATATGCATTTTGTATATTTATTTCAATACAAATTTTAATATTTTATGTGTATTTTGGTATAAATATTTTTATGAAAAATGCGCTATTTTATGGGAATTTTGCATCTTTCTTTTCATACAAATTTACATTATATTATTGATATTCTGTGTATTTATTTTGATACGATTCTACATTATTCTATTTCTTTTTTGTATATATTTTTTATACACATTTACATTATTTAATGTGTATCTTGCATATATATTTTATACAAATTTACGTTATTTTAAGTGTATTTGTTTATATGTTTTCATTCAAATTTACATTATTTTATGAGTATTTTGTATATGTATTTCAATACAAATTTACCTAATTTTATGTGTATTTTGTATATTTCTTTTCATACAAATTTTAATTGTTTTTGTGTATTTTTGTATATTGTTTTATACAAATTTTGGTTATTTTATGTACGCATTTACATTATTTAATGTGTGTTTTGTATATATATATATATATATATATATATATATATATATATATATATATATATATATATATATATATATATATATATATATATATATATTTTTTTTTTATGCAAATTTACTTTATTTTATGTGCATTTTTGTACATATATTTTTTTAGAAATTTGCGTTATTTTATGTGTATTTGTATATGTTTTCTCATACAAATTTACATTATTTTATTGCTATTTTGTTTATTTATTTTCATATGAATGAAAATAGATATAAAAATATACATAAAATAAACTAAGTTTGTATTGAAATATATATACAAAATACATAAAATAATGTAAATTTGTATCAAAATATTTTAACAGATGCGCATAAAATAACGTAAATTTGTTTTAAAATATACAAAATACACTTTAAATAATGTAAATATGTATAAAAAAATATATACAAAACACAAATAGAATAATGTAGAATCGTATCAAAATAAATACACAGAATCTTAATAAAACAATGTAAATTTATATATATATATATATATATATATATATATATATATATATATATATATATATATATATATATATATATATATATATATATATATATATATATATATATATATATATATATATATATATATATACAAAAATACACAAAAAATATTTAAATTTGTATTACTATATATATACAAAAAGCACATACAATAAGGTAAATTTGTATTGAAATAGATATGCAAAATACATATAAAACAATGTAGATTTCTATAAAAATATATATACAAAATACACATAAAATGAAGTAAATACGTATAAGAAAATCTCTACAAAATACACATAAAATAATGTAAATTCGTATCAAAATAAATAAACAAAAAAACAATAAAAGAATGTGTATTTGTATAAATATAAATATACAAAATACACACAAAATAACGTAAATTTGTATAAAACTATATACAAAAATACACAAAAGTAATTAAATTCGTAAGAAAATATTCATACAAAATACAGATAAAATAAGCTAAATTTGAAATGACATGTATATACAAAATATATAAAATAATGTAAACTTGTATCAAAATATTTTTACAAATACACATATAATTACTTATAAAAAAAAATATGCAAAATACACATATATTCTTGTAATTCGCATCAAAATAAATAAACAAAATACCAATAAAATAATGTAATTTTTTATTAGAAAACATATACAAAGTACACATAAAATAAATAAATTCTATAAAAATATATGTACAAAAAAGTACATAAAATAAATTTGAATGAAAAAATATATATAAAACATACATTACATAATGCAAATGAGTATAAACATATGTATACAAAATACCTATGAAAAAAAAAAAAATCGTATCGAGTTAAATAAAGAAAATACCAATAAAATAATGTAATTTTGGATGAAAATATATATAGAAAATACACATAAAACTACATAAATAAAAATACAAATATACACATAAAATAATATAAAAATTGAGTTAAATAAATATACAAAATAATCATAAAATAAGGTAAATTTGTAATGAAAAATATGTAAAAATACACATAAAATAATATAAATTTGTATGGAAATATATATACAAATACACATAAAATAACATGAAACATGAAAATCAAAATAAATACGAATACACACAATAAAATAATGTAAATTTTTATCAAAATATATATACAAAATACACATAAAATAATGTAAATTCGTAGAAAAATATATATACAAAATACACATAAAATAATATAAACTCATATCAAAATAAATAAACCAAATTATAATAAAAGAATGTAATTTTGTAGGAAAATATATATACAAAATAAAAATAAAATAACTAAAATTTGTATAAAAATAAATACAAAAATACACAAAAATAATTTAAATTTGTTTGAAAATAGATATGCAAAAAACACATAAAATTTGGCAAATTTATATTGAAATACATATACAAAATAAACATAAAATAATGTAAATTTGTATGAAAATATATAAACAAATACACATAAAATAGCGTAAATTTGGATAAAATATATATACAAAATATATTTAAATAATGTAAATATGTATAAAAATATATATACAAAATACATATAGAATAAAGTTAAATCGTATCAAAATAAATAAACAGAATATCAATAAAATAATTTAAATTTGTATGAAAATAAAGATGCAAAATACCCATATAATTACGCATATATGCATAAAAATATATATACAAAAATACACATGAAATAATTAAATTTGTATTGAAATAAATATAGAAAATACATATACAATAAAGTAAATTTGTATTGAAATACATATGCAAAATACAAATCAAAAATGTAAATTGTATCAAAATATATATACGAATACACATAAAATAGAGTAAATTTCTATGAAAATATACATACAAAATACATATAAAATGATGTAAATAGTATAAAAATACATATACGAAAGACACCTAAAATAATGTAAATTCGTATCAAAATAAACAAACAAAATTCCGATAAAAGAACGTATATTTGTAGGAAAATAAATATACAAAATACACATAAAATAACGAAAATTTGTATAAAAATATATACAAAAAAAAAAAAATCAAATTTTATGAAAATTGATATACAAAATACAAATATAATTAGTTAAATTTGTCTTTAAGTAAATACGTATAAAAAAATATAATCAAAATACACATAAAATTATGTAAATTCGAATTAAAATAAATAAACAAAATACCAATAAAAGAATGTGTATTTGTATAAATATAAATGTACAAAATACACATACAAAATAAACATAAAATATTGTAAATTTGTAATGAAATATATGTACAAAAAACACATAAAATAATGTAAATTTATATGAAAATATATATACAAATACACATAAAATACCATGAATTTGTATAAAAATATATATTCAAAATAAATATTAAATAATGTAAATGCGTCTAAAAGTATATATTCAATGTACATATAAAATAATGTAAATTCGTATCAATATAAATCAACAAAATACCAATAAAATAATATATATTTCAATGAAAATAAATTTACAAAATACACATAACATAACTAAAATTTGTATTGAAATATATACAAAAATACATAAAAATAATTTGAGTTTGTATGAAAATAGATGTACAAAATACACATAAAACTAGGTAAATTTCTCTCGAAATATATATACAAAATACCCATAAAATATTGTAAATTTGTGTCAAAATATATAAACAAATACCAGTAAAATAACGTAAATTTGTATGAAAAATATATACAAAATACATATAGAATAATGTCAAATCGAATCAAAATGAATGAGCAGAATATCAATAAAATAATGTAAATTTGTATGAAAATAAAGATGCAAAATACCCATAAAATAAAGCATATTTTTATAAAAATACATATACAAAAATACACATAGTATAATTAAATTTGTATTAAAATTAATATACAAAATGCATATACAATAAGGTAAATTTGTATTGAAAAAATATGCAAAATACACTTAAAAGTGTAAATTTGTTTAAAAATGTATATACGAATACACATAAAATAACGTAGATTTCTATAGAAATATATATACAAAATACTTATCAAATGATGTAAATACGTATAAAAATATATATACGAAATACACATTAAATAATGTAAATTCGCGTCAAAATAAATAAACAAAATATCAATAAAAGAATGTGTATTTGTATGAAAATAGATATACAAAATTCACATAAAATAACCTAAATTTGTATAAAACTATATACAAAAATACACAAAAATAATTTAAATTTGTATGAAAATAATATACATGAATTTAGGTAAATTTGTATTGAAATACCTATACAAAATACTCATAAAATAATGGAAATTTGAATGAAAATATATAAACATATACACTTAAAATAACGTAAATTTGTATCAAATATATATACAAAATACACATTAAATAATGTATATATGTATAAAAAAATATATACAAAATACAAATAGAATAATGTAAAATCGTATCAAAAATAAATACACAGAATATTAATAAAATAATGTAAATTTGTATGAAAATAAAGATGTAAAATAGCCATAAAATAAGGCATTTTTCATAAAAATATATATACCAAAATACACATAAAATATTAAAATTTGTATTAAAATAAATATAAAAAATGCACATACAATAAGGTAAATTTGTATTGAAATAGATATGCAAAATACATATAAAACAATGTAAATTTGTTTCAAAATATATGTACAAATACACATAAAATAACGTAGATTTCTATAAAAATATATACAAAATACAAATAAAATGAAGTAAATGCGTATAAAAAAATGAATACAAAATACATATAAAATAATGTAAATTCGTATCAAAATAAATAAACAAAATATCAATACAAGAATGTGTATTTGTATAAATATAAATATACAAAATACACATTAAATAACGTAAATTTGTCTAAAATTATACACAAAAATACACAAAAGGAATTAAATTTGTATGAAAATGGATATAAAAAATACACATAAAAAAAGCTAAATTTGAATTGAAATATATATACAAAGTACATAAGATAATGTAAATTTGTATCAAAATATTTATAAAAATACACATTTAATAAAGTAGATTTGTATAAAAATATATAAACAAAATACTCATTTAATAATGTAAATGCGTATAAAAAAATTGTACAAAATACACATATAATAATGTAATTCGTATCAAAATAAATAATCAAAATACCATTAAAATAATGTAAATTTGTATGAGAAAACCTATACAAAATACACATAAAAAGACGCAAATTTTTATAAAAATATATGTACAAAAGTGCACATAAAATAAAGTAAATTTGCATAAAAATATATACAAAACACACATTTAATGATGTACATGCGTATAAAAATATGAATACAAAATACCAATCAAATAATCTAAATTCGTATCGAATTAAATTAACAAAATACCAAAAAAATAATGGAATTTTGGATGAAAATATATATAGAAAATGCATATAAAATAACCTAAATACAAATACAAATATACACATAAAATAATTTAAAATTGAATTAAATAAATATTAAAATAAACATAAAATAAGGTAAATTTGCAATAAAATATATGTACAAAATACACATAAAATAATATAAATTGATATGAAAATATATATACAAATCCACATAAAATAACATGAATTAGTATAAAAATATATATATTCAAAATAAACAGTAAATAATGTATAAAAATGTATATACAAAGTACACATAAAATAATGTAAATTCTTATCAAAATAAATCAACAAAATGCCAATAAAATAATATATATTTGAATGAAAATAAATTTACAAAATACATATCACATAAGTAAAATTTGTATTAAAATATATAAAAAATACCCAGAAATAATTTGAGTTTGTATGAAAATAGATATACAAAATACACATAAAACTAGGTAAATTTCATTTGAAATATATATACAAAATACCCATATGATATTGTAAATTTATATCAACATATATCAAGAAATACACGTAACGTAACGTTACGTAACGTAACGTAAATTTGTATAAAATATATATACAAAATACACATTAAATTAAGGAAAAATGTTTAAAAAAATATATACAAAATACACATAGAATAATGTAGAATCGTATCAAAATAAATGAACAGAATATCAATAAAATAATGTAAATTTCTATGAAAATAAATATGCAAAATACCCATGAAATAACGCTTATTTGTATAAAAATATATATACAAAAATACACATGAAATAATTAAATTTGTATTAAAATAAATATACAAAATGCACATACAATAAGGTAAATTTGTATTGAAATAGATAAGCAAAATACACATCAAATAATGTAAATTTGTATTAAAAAAAAAATATATATATATATATATATATATATATATATATATATATATATATATATATATATATATATATATATATATATATATATATGAAAACTCATCAAACAGCGTAAATTTCTATGAAAATATATATAAAAAATACACATAAAATGATGTAAATACGTATAAAAATATATATACAAAATACACCTAAAATGAGGTAAATTCGTATCAAATTCAAGAAAATAGATTTTAATAAAAGAATGTATATATGTAGGAAAATCAATATGCAAAATAATATATAAAAAACCTAAAATTTGTATTAAAATACATACAAAAAACACAAAAATAATTTCAATTTGTATGAAAATAGATATACAAAATCCACATAAAATTAAGCAAATTTGTATTGAAATCCATATAAAAAATACACATCAGATAATGTGAATTTGTATGAAAATATATAAACAAATAGACATAAAGTAACGTATGTTTGTATAAAATATATATATAGAAAATGCATATTAAATAATGTAAATATGTAAAATAGAATATATACAAAATACACATAGAACAATGTAAAATCGTATCAAAATAAATGCAAAATACATACAAAACAATGTAAATTTGTTTCAAAATATTTATACGAATACACATAAAATAACGTAGATTTCAAAAAAAAAATATATATACAAAATACACATAAAATGAAGTAAATACGTATAAGAAAATGCATAAAAAATACACATAAAATAATGTAAATTCGTATCAAAATAAAAAAAAAAAAACAAGAAAAGGAAGTGTATTTGTATAAATATATATATACAAAATACACATAAAATAACGTAAATTTGTATAAAACATACACATAAAATGATGTAAATACGTATAAAAATATATATACAAAATACACCTAAAATGAGGTAAATTCGTATCAAATTCAAGAAAATAGATTTTAATAAAAGAATTAATAATATATAAAAAACCTAAAATTTGTATTAAAATTCATACAAAAAACACAAAAATAATTTCAATTTGTATGAAAATAGATATACAAAATCCTCATAAAATTAAGCAAATTTGTATTGAAATCCATATAAAAAATACACATCAGATAATGTGAATTTGTATGAAAATATATAAACAAATAGACATAAAGTAACGTATGTTTGTATAATATATATATATAGAAAATGCATATTAAATAATGTAAATATGTAAAATAGAATATATACAAAATACACATTGAACAATGTAAAATCGTATCAAAATAAATGCAAAATACATATAAGACAATGTAAATTTGTTTCAAAATATTTATACGAATACACATAAAATAACGTAGATTTAAAAAAAAAATATATATACAAAATACACATAAAATGAAGTAAATACGTATAAGAAAATGCATAATAAATACACATAAAATAATGTAAATTCGTATCAAAATAAATAAAAAAATACCAAGAAAAGAAAGTGTATTTGTATAAATATAAATATACAAAATACACATAAAATAACGTAAATTTGTATAAAACTATATAAAAAAATACACAGAAGTAATTAAATTCGTATGAAAATAGGTATACAAAATACAGATAAAATAAGCAAAATTTGAATTGAAATGTATATACAAAATACATAAAATAATGTAAATTTGTATCAAAATATTTATACAAATACATATAATAACGTAAATTTGTTTAAAAATATATAAACAAAATAAACATTAAGTAATGTAAATACGTATAAAAAAATATGTACAAAATACACATATAATCATGTAATTCGTATCAAAATAAATAAACAAAATACCAATAAAATAATATAAATTTGTATAAGTAAACGTGTATGTTGCATATTTTTTCAATACAAATTTACCTTATTATATACGCATTTTGTATATTAATTTTAATACAAATTTAATTATTCGATGTGTATTTTTGTATCAGTATTTTTATAAACATATGTAATTCTTATCAAATAAAATAAAATAATGTAAATTTGCATAAAAATATATATATACAAAACACACATTAAATAATGTAAATGCGTACATAAAATAACCTAAATTTGTATAAAACTATATACAAAAATACACTAAAATAATTTAAATTTGTATGAAAAGAAATATACAAAAAAACATATAAAATTAGGTAAATTTGTATTGAAATACATATACAAAATACACATAAGACAATGTAAATTTCAATGACAATATATAAACAAATACACTTCAAATAACGTAAATTTGTATAAAATATATATTCAAAATACACATTAAATAATGTAAATATGTATAAAAAATATATACAAAACACAAATAGAAAAAGGTAAAATCGTATCAAAATAGATACACAGAATATTAATAAAATAATGTAAATTTGTATGAAAATTAAGATGCAAAATACCCATAAAATAACGCATTTTTTTATAAAAATATATATAACAAACACTCATAAAATATTTGAATTTGTATTAAAATAAATATACAAAATGCACATACAATACGATAAATTTGTATTGAAAGAGATATGCAAAATACATATAAAACAATATAAATTTGTTTCAAAATATATATACGAATACACATAAAAAAACCTAGATTTCTAAAAAAATATATATACAAAATACACATAAAATGAAGTAAACACGTATAAAAAAATGTATACAATATACACATAAAATAATGTAAATTCGTATCAAAATAAATAAACAAAATACTAATAAAAGAATGTGTATTTGTATAAATATATATATACAAAATACACATAAAATAACGTAAATTTATATAAAACTATATACAAAAATCCACAAAAGTAATTAAATTTGTATGAAAATAGATATACAAAATACACATAAAAATAAGCTAAATTTTAATTGAAATATATATGCAGCATACATAAAATAATGTAAATTTGTATCAAAATATTAATACAAATTTGTCAAGAAATATATAAATAAAATACACATTTAATAATGTAAATACGTAAAAAAAGATATGTACAAAATATACAAATAATCATGTAATTCGTATCAAAATAGATAAACAAAATACCAATAAAATAATGTAAATTTGTATGAGAAAACATATACAAAATACACAAAAAATAACGCAAATTTCAATAACAATATATGTACTAAAATGCACATAAAATAAAGTAAATTTGCATAAGAATAAATATACAAAACACCTATTGAATAATGTAAATGCTTATAATAATATGTATACAAAATACCTATGAAATAATCTAAATTCGTATCGAATTAAACTAAGAAAATACCAATAAAATAATGTAATTTTGGATGAAAATATATATAGAAAATACATATAAAATAACCTAAATACAAATACAAATATACACATAAAATAATTTAAAATTAAATGAAATAAATATAAAAAATAAACATAAAATAAGGTAAATTTGTAATGAAATATACGTAAAAATACACATAAAATAATATAGATTTGTATGAAAGTATATAAACAAATACACATAAAATAACTTGAATTTGTATAAAATTTGTATCAAAATATATACGAATACACACAATAAAATAACGTAATTTTTTATGAAAATATATATACAAAATACACATAAAATAATGTAAATACGTAGAAAAATATATATACAAAATACACATAAAATAATGTAAATATGTAAGGAAAATAAATACAAAATACACCTAGAATAATGTAAAATTGTATCAATATAAATGTACAGAATATCAATAAAGTAATGTAAAAATGAAAACAAAGATGTAAAATACCCATAAAATTACTCATTTAAAAAAATATATATATACAAAAATACACATCAAATAATTAAATTTGTATTAAAATAAACATACAAAATACACATACAATAAGATAAATTTTTATTGAAATAGATATGCTAAATACACATAAAATAATATAAATTTGTATCAAAACATACGAATACACAAAATAAAATAACGTAAATTTTTATGAAAATATATATACAAAATACACATAAAATAATGTAAATACGTAGAAAAATACATATTTAAAATACACATAAAATAAAGTAAACACGTATCAAAATAAATAAACAAAATTCCAATAAAAGAATGTATATTTGTAGGAAAATATATACCCAAAATACAAATAAATTAGCTAAAATTTGTATAAAAATATATACAAAAATACACAAAAATAATATAATTTTTTTTGAAAATAGATATGCAAACTACACATAAAATTAGGGAGAAAAAAAAATTGAAATACATATACAAAATACACATTAAATAATGTGATATAAAATATATAAAATATATAAAATTTATAAACAAATACATATAAAATAACGTACAATTGCATTAAATATATATACAAAATATATATTAAATAATGTAAATATGTATAAAAATAGATATACAAAATACACATAGAATAATGTAAAATTGTTTAAAAAAAATAAACAGAATATAAATAAAATTATGTAAATTTGTATAAATATGAAGATGCAAAATAGCCATAAAATAAAGCATATTTTTATAAAAATACATATACAAAAATACACATGGCATAATTAAATTTGTATTAAAATAAATATTCAAAATGCATATACAATAAGGTAAATTTGTATTGAAAAAATACGCAAATTACACATAAAGCAGTGTAAATTTCTTTCAAAATCTATATACGAATACTCATAAATCAACGTAGATTTCTTTAAAAATATATATACAAAATACACATCAAATGATGTAAACACGTATAAAAAAATAAAAAATAAATATATATATATATATATATATATATATATATATATATATATATATATATATATATATATATATATATATATATATATATATATATATATATATATATATATATATATATATATATAAAATACACATTAAATAATGTAAATTCGCGTCAAAATAAATAAACAAAATATCAATAAAAGAATGTGTTTTTGTATGAAATTAGATATACAATATACACATAAAATCACCTAAATTTTTATTAAACTATATACAAAAATACACATAAATAATTTTAATTTGTATGAAAATAAATATACAAAATATACATAAAATTAGGTAAATTTGTATTGAAATACATTTACAGAATACACATAAAATAATGTAAATTTGAATGAAAATATATAAACAAATACTCTTAAAATAACGTAAATTTGTATAAAATATATATACAAAATACACATTAAATAATGTAAATATGTATAAAAAAATATATACAAAACAAATAGAATAATATAAAATCGGATCAAAATAAATACACAGAATATTAATAAAATAATGTAAATTTGTATGAAAATTAAGATGCAAAATACCCATAAAATAACGCATTTTTTATAAAAATATATATAAAAAAACACACATAAAATATTTGAATTTGTATTAAAATAAATATACAAAATGCACATACAAAGATGCAAAATACTCATATAATAACGCATATTTGCATAAAAATATATTTACAAAAATACACATGAAATAATTAAATTTGTATTGAAATAAATATACAAAATGCACCTACAATAAAGTAAATTTGTATTGAAATAGATATGCAAAATACACATCAATAATGTAAATTTGTATCAAAATATATATACGAATACATAAAATATAGTAAATTTCTATGAAAATATACATACAAAATACATATAAAATGATGGAAATAGTATAAAAATATATATACCAAATACACCTAAGATAATGTAAATTCGTATCATAATAAATAAACAAAATTCCGATTAAAGAACGTATATTTGTAGGAAAATAAATATACAAAATACACATAAAATAAGGAAAATTTGTATAAAAATATATACAAAAATACACAAAATTAATTTCAATTTCTATGAAAATAGATATACAAAATACACATATAATAAGTAAAATTTGTATTTAAATAGATGTACAAAATACACATAAAATAATGTAAATTTGTATGAAATTAAAACAGATTCACATAAAATAACGTACATTTGTATAAAATATATATACTAAATATATATAGAATAATGTAAAATCGTATCAAAATAAAATAATGTAAATTTGTATGAAAATAAAGATGCAAAATTCTTATAAAATAAAGCATATTTTTACAAAATTACATATACAAAAATACACATAGAATAATTAAATTTGTATTAAAATTAATATACCAAATGCACATATAATAAGGTAAATTTGTATTAAAAGAATATGCAAAATACACATAAAACAATGTATATTTGTTTCAAAATATCTATACCAATACACATAAAATAACGTAGATTTCTATAGAAATATATATACAAAAAATAGATGAAATGACGTAAATACATATAAAAATATATATACACAATACACATTAAATAATGTAAATTCGTGTCAAAATAAATAAACAAAATATCAATAAAAGAATGTGTATTTGTATGAAAATAGATATACAAAATACACATGAAATAACCTAAATTTGTATAAAACTATATACAATAGTACACAAAAATAATTTAAATTTGTTTGAAAATAAATATACAAAATACACTTAAAATAATGTAAATTCGAATGAAAATATATAAATAAATACACTTAAAATAATGTAAATTTGTATAAAATATATATACAAAATACACATTAAATAATGTAAATATACATAAAAAAATATATACAAAACACAAATAGAATAATGTAAAATCGTATCAAAATAAATACACAGAATGTTAATAAAATAATGTAAATTTGTATGAAAATTAAAATGCAAAATACCCATGAAATAACGCATTTTTTATAAAAATATATATACCAAAATACACATAAGATAATTGAATTTGTATTAAAATAAATATACAAAATGCACATGCAATAAGGTAAATCTGTATTTAAATAGATATGCAAAATACATATGAACAATTTAAATTTGTTTCAAAATATATAAACGAATACACATAAAATAAGGTAGATTTCTATAAAAAATATATATACACAAAATAAACATAAAATTAAGTAAATACGTATTAAAAAATGTATACAAAATACATATAAAATAATGTGAATTCGTATCAAAATAAATAAACAAAATACCAATACAAGAAAGTGTATTTGTATAAATATAAATATACAAAATACACATTAAATAACGTAAATTTGTATAAAACTATACACAAAAATACACAGAAGTAATTAAATTTGTATGAAAATGAATATAAAAAATACACATAAAATAAGCTAAATTTGAATTGAAATATATATACAAAGTACATAAGATAATGTAAATTTGTATAAAAATATTTATAAAAATACACATATAATAAAGTGGATTTGTATAAAAATATATAAACAATATACTCATTAAATAATGTAAATACGTATATGAAATTTGTACAAAATACACATATAATAATGTAATTCGTATCAAAATAAGTAAACAAAATACCAATAAAATAATGTAAATTTGTATGAGAAAACATATACAAAATACACATCAAATAACGCAAATTTCTATAAAAATATATATACAAAAATGCACATAAAATAAAGTAAATTTGCATAAAAATATATATACAAAACACACATTAAATAATGTACATCCGTATAAAAATATGTATACAAAATACCAGTTAAATAATCTAAATTCGAATCAAATCAAATTAACAAAATACCAAAAAAAACATTGGAATTTTGGATGAAAATATATATAGAAAATACACATAAAATAACCTAAATACAAATACAAATATACACATAAAATAATTTAAAATTGAATTAAATAAATACACAAAATAAACATAAATAAGTTAAATTTGTAATGAAATATATGTACAAAATACACATAAAATAATATAAATTTGTATGAAAATATATATACAAATACACATAAAATAACATGAATTAATATAAAAATGTATATTCAAAATAAACATTAAATAATGTATAAAAATATATATACAAAGTATATATAAAATAATGTAAATTCTTATCAAAATAAATCAACAAAATACCAATAAAATAATATATATTTGAATGAAAATAAATTTACAAAATAAACATAACATAATTAAAATTTGTATAAAAATATATAAAAAATAACCAGAAATAATTTCAATTTATATGAAAATAGATATACAAAATACACATAAAACTAGGTAAATTTCTTTTGAAATATATATACAAAATACCCATAAGATATTGTAAATTTCTGTCAACATATATCAACAAATACACGTAACGTAACGTAACGTAACGAAACGTAGATTTGCAATAAATATATATACAAAATACACATTAAATTAAGGAAAAATGTATAAAAATATATATATATTTAAAATCGTATCAAAATAAATGAGCAAAATATCAATAAAATAATGGAAATTTCTATGAAAATAAAGATGCAAAATACCCATAAAATAACGCATATTTGTATAAAAATATATATACAAAAATACACATGAAATAAGTAAGTTTGTAGTAAAATAAATATTCAAAATGCACACGAATACTCATAAAATAGAGTAAATTTCTATGAAAATATACATACAAAATACATATAAAATGATGTAAATAAGTATAAAAATATATATGCCAAATATACCTCAAATAATGTAAATTCGTATCAAAATAAATAAAGAAAATTCCGATAAAAGAACGTATATTTGTAGGAAAATAAATATACAAAATACACATTTAAATACATGTACAAAATACACATAAAATAATGAAAATTTGTATGAAATGAAAACAAATACACATAAAGTAACGTATATTTCTATAAAATATATATACAAAATACACATAGAATAATGAAAAATCGAATTAAAATAAATAATAAATGAATAAAATAATGTAAATTTGTATGAAAATAAAGATGCAAAATACTCATAAAATAATTAAATTTGTATTAAAATTAACATAAAAAATGCACATACATGTAAATTTGAATGAAAATATATAAATAAATACACTTAAAATAACGTAAATTTGTATAAAATATATATGCAAGATACACATTAAATAATGTAAATGTGTATGAAGAAATATATACAAAAAAGAAATAGAATAATGTAAAATCGTATCAAAATAAATACACAGAATGTCAATAATAAAATGTAAATTTGTATGAAATGATAGATGCAAAATTCCCATAAAATAGCGCATTTTTTTTAAAAATATATATACCATAATACACATAAAATATTTAAATTTGTATTGAAATAAATATACAAAATGCATATACAGTTAGGTAAATTTGTATTGAAAGATATTCAAAAATACATATAAAACAATGTAAGATTGTTTCAAAATATATATACGAATACACATAAAATAACGTAGATTTCTACAGAAATATATATACAAAATACACATGAAATTATGTAAATACGTATAAAAATATATATACAAAATACATATTAAGTAATGTAAATTCGTGTCAAAATAAATAAAAAAAATATCATGAAAAGAATGTGTATTTGTATGAAAATAAATAATAGATAATAAATTTGTATGAAATATATATGCAAGATACACATTAAATAATGTAAATATGTATAAAAAAAAATATATACAAAACCCAAATAGAATAATGTAAAATCGTATCAAAATAAATACACAGAATATTAATAAAAAATGTAAATTTGTATGAAAATAAAGAAGCAAAAAACCCATAAAATAACGCATTTTTTTATAAAAATATTTATACCAAAATACATATAAAAATTAAATTTATATTAAAATAAATATAGAAAATGCACATACAATAAGGTAAATTTATATTGAAATAGATATGCAAAATACATATCAAACAAAGAAAATTTGTTTTAAAATATAAATACGAATTCCCGTAAAATAACGTAAATTTCTATAAAATTATATATACAAAATACACATAAAATGAAGTAAATACGTATAAAAAATGTATACAAAATACACATAAAATAATGTAAATTCGTATAAAAATAAATAAACAAAATACCAATAAAAGAATGTGTATATGTATAAATATAAATATACAAAATACACATAAAATAACGTAAATTTATATAAAACTATATACAAAAATACACAAAAGTAGTTAAATTTGTATGAAAATAGATATACAAAATACACATAAAATAAGGGAGGTTTGATTTGAAATATATATATATATATATATATATATATATATATATATATATATATATATATATATATATATATATATATATATATATATATATATATATATATATATATATATATATATATATATATATATATATATACAAAATACATCAAAATAATGTACATTTGTATCAAAATATTTATACAAATACACATAAAATAACGTAAATTTGTATAAAAACACATAAACAAAATACACATTATATAATGTAAACACGTATAAAAAAATATGTACAAAATACACATATCATGTAATTCGTATCAAAATAAATAAACAAAATACCAATAATATAATGTAAATTTGTATGAGAAAACATATACAAAATAAACATAAAATAACGCTAATTTCTTTAAAAATATATGTACAAAAATGCACATAAAATAAAGTAAATTTGCATCAAAATATATATTCAAAACACACATTAAATAATGTAAATGCGTATAAAAACATGTATACAAAATACCTATGAAATAATCTAAATTCGTATCGAAATAAATTAACAAAATACCCATAACATAATGTAGTTTTGGATGAAAATATATATAAAAAATACACATAAAATAACCTAAATACAAATACAAATATACACATAAAATAATTTAAAATTGCATGAAATGAATATATAAAATAAACATCAAATAAAGTAAATTTGTAATGAAATATATGAAAAAATACTCATAAAATAATGTAAATTTTTATGAAAATATATATTCAAATACACATAAAATAACATGAATTTGTATAAAATTTGTATCAAAATATATACGAATATACACAATAAAATAACGTAAATTTTTATGAAAATATATATACAAAATACATATAAAATAATGTAAATACGTAGAAAAATATATATACAAAATACACATAAAGTAAAGTAAATTCGTATCAAAATAAATCAACAAAATTCCAATAAAGGAATGTATATTTGTAGGAAAATATATATACAAAATACAAATAAAATAACTAAAATTTGTATAAAAATATATACAAAAATACACAAAAATAATTTAAATTTGTTTGAAAATAGATATGCAAAATACACATAAAATTAGGCAAATTTGTATTGAAATACATATACAAAACACACATAAAACAATGTAAATTTGTATGAAAATATATAAACATTTTTTTTTTTTTTTTTTTTTTACAGCAAAGGAGACAGCTCAAGGGCACAAAAAAGTAAACATTAATAAAAAAAAGCCCGCTACTCGCTGCTCCTAAAAAGAATCCAAAGAGGTGGCCGAAAGATAGGTCAGTTTCGGGAGGAGAGGTGTCCTGATACCCTCCTCTTGAAAGAGTTCAAGTCGTAGGCAGGAGGAAATACAGATGAAGGAAGATTGTTCCAGAGTTTACCAGCGTGAGGGATGAAAGAGTGAAGATGCTGGTTAACTCTTGCATAAGGGGTTTGGACAGTATAGGGATGAGCATGAGTAGAAAGTCGAGTGCAGCGGGGCCGCGAGAGGGGGGGAGGCATGCAGTTAGCAAGTTCAGAAGAGCAGTCAGCGTGGAAATATCGATAGAAGATAGAAAGAGAGGCAACATTGCGGCGGAATTTAAGAGGTAGAAGACTATCAGTATGAGGAGGAGAGCTGATGAGACGAAGAGCCTTTGCCTCCACTCTGTCCAGAAGAGCTGTGTGAGTGGAGCCCCCCCACACATGAGATGCATACTCCATACGAGGGCGGACAAGGCCCCTGTATATGGACAGCAACTGTGCAGGGGAGAAGAACTGGCGGAGACGGTACAGAACGCCCAGCCTCGAGGAAGCTGATTTAGTAAGAGATGAGATATGAAGTTTCCAGTTGAGATTTTGAGTTAAGGATAGACCGAGGATGTTTAGTGTTGAGGAAGGTGATAGCTGGGTGTTGTCAAAGAATAGTGGATAGTTGTTTGGAAGATTGTGTCGAGTGGATAGGTGGAGAAACTGTGTTTTGAGGCGTTGAAGGACACCAGGTTCTTCTTGCCCCAATCGGAAATAATAGTAAGGACTGAGGCTAAGCGTTCTGCAGCCTCCAGCCTTGAGTCGTTAAGTTCCTGAAGGGTGGGTCTTCTATTAAAAGAAGTTGAATAATGCAGAGTGGAATCATCGGCGTAGGAATGGATAGGACAGTTCGTTTTGGAAAGAAGATCATCAATGAACAACAGAAAAAGAGTGGGAGATAGGACAGAACCCTGTGGGACACCACTGTTAATAGATTTAGGTGAAGAACAGTGACCGTCTACCACGGCAGAAATAGAACGGTCAGAAAGGAAACTGGAGATAAAGGTACAGAGAGAAGGATAGAAACCGTAGGAGGGTAGTTTAGAAAGCAAAGATTTGTGCCAGACCCTATCAAAAGCTTTTGATATGTCCAGCGCAATAGCAAAAGTTTCACCGAAACGGCTAAGAGAGGATGACCAAGAGTCAGTTAAGAAGGCTAGGAGATCACCAGTAGAACGCCCCTTGCGGAACCCATACTGGCGATCAGATAGAAGGTCAGAAGTGGAAAGGTGCTTTTGAATCTTCCGGTTAAGGATTGATTCAAAAGCTTTAGATAAACAAGAAAGTAAAGCAATAGGACGGTAGTTTGAGGGATTGGAGCGGTCACCCTTCTTAGGTACAGGCTGTATGAAGGCATACTTCCAGCAAGAAGGAAAGGTAGATGTTGACAGGCAGAGGCGAAAGAGTTTGACCAGGCAGGGTGACAGCACGGAGGCACAGTTTTAAGGAAAATAGGAGGCAAACAATCAGGTACATAAGCCTTCTGTGGATTGAGGCCAGATAGGGCTTTGACGAAAGCATTTTGAAGAATCTTTATAACAGGCATAAAGGAGTCAGAGGGGGGGATGAGTAGGAGGAATATGCCCAGAATCGTCCAGAGTGGAGTTTTTAGAAAAAGCTTGAGAGAAGAGTTCAGCCTTAGAGATAGATGAGACGGCAGTGTTGCCGTCAGGACTGGAGGAAAAGATGAAGAAGTGAAGTTGGAGGAGATGTTTTTGGCTAGATGCCAGAAGTCACGGGAAGAGTTAGAGAAAGCAAGGTTTTGACATTTTCTATTAATGAAAGAATTTTTGGTTAGTCGGAGAATAGATTTGGCACGATTTCGGGCAGAAATGTAAAGTTCATAATTAGCATTAGTTTGAAGGCTCTGGTATCTTTTGTGAGCTACCTCTCTATCATTGACAGCACGAGAACAAGCGTGATTAAACCAAGGCTTTTTAGCGTGAGGAGTAGAGAAAGAACGAGGAATGTATGCCTCCATTCCAGAGACAATCACCTCTGTGATGCGCTGAGCACACACAGAGGGGTCTCTATCCTGGAAGCAATAATCATTCCACGGGAAATCGGAAAAGTACATCCTCAGGTCGTCCCACCGAGCTGAAGCAAAATGCCAGAAGCATCGCCTCTTCGGTGGGTCCAGAGGGTGTACAGGAGCGATAGGACAGGATGCAGAAATAAGATTGTGATCGGAGGAGCCCAACGGAGAGAACAGTTTGACAGAATAAGCAGAAGGGTTTGAGGTAAGGAAGAGGTCTAGAATGTTGGGCCGATCTCCAAGACGGTCAGGAATACGTGTAGGGTGCTGGACCAACTGCTCTAGGTCGTTGAGGATAGCAAAGTTGTAGGCTTGTTCACCAGGATGGTCAGTGAAAGAGGATGAAAGCCAAAGCTGGTGGTGAACATTGAAATCTCCTAGGATGGAGATTTCAGCGAAGGGAGAGTGGGTCAAGATGTGCTCCACTTTAGAATTCAAATAGTCAAAGAATTTTACATAGTTGGTAGAGTTAGGTGAGAGATAAACAGCACAGATGTATTTAGTAATAGAATGACAGTGAAGTCTTAACCAGATGGTGGAAAATTCAGAAGAGTCAAGGTCGTGGGCACGAGAGCAAGTGATGTCGTTGCGCACGTAGGCGCAACATCCAGCTTTGGATTGAAATTTAGGATAGAGATAGTAGGAGGGAACAGAGTAGAGATTGCTGTCAGTAGCCTCAGACACCTGTGTTTCGGTAAGGAAGAGAATGTGAGGTTTAGAGGAGGAGAGATGATGTTCCACAGAATGAAAATTAGAGCGAAGACCGCGAATGTTGCAGAAAATAACGTTAATTTGGATAAAATATATATACAAAATATACATTAAGTGATGTAAATATGTATAAAAATATATATACAAAATACACATAGAATAATGTTAAATCGTATCAAAATAAATAAACAGAATATCAATAAAATAATGTAAATTTGTATGAAAATAAAGATGCAAAATACCCATAAAATAAAACATATTTTTATAAAAATACATATACAAAATTACACATAGAATAATTAAATTAGTATTAAAATTAATATACAAAATGCATATACAATAAGGTAAATTTGTATTGAAAAAATATGCAAAATACTTATAAAACAGTGTAAATTTGTTTCAAAATCTATATACGAATACTCATAAATCAACATAAATTTCTATAGAAATATATATACAAAATACACATCAAATGATGTAAACACGAATAAAAATATATATACTAAATACACATTAAATAATGTAAATTCGCGTTAAAATAAATAAACAAAATATCAATAAAAGAATGTGTATTTGTATGAAAATAGATATACAATATACACATAAAATCACCTAAATTTGTATAAAACTATATACAAAAATACACAAAAATAATTTAAATTTGTATGAAAATAAATATACAAAATACACATAAAATTAGGTAAATTTGTATTGAAATACATTTACAAAATACAAATCAAATAATGTAAATTTTAATGAAAATATAGAAACAAATACACTTAAATTAAAGTAAATTTGTATAAAATATATATACAAAATACACATTAAATAATGCAAATATATATACAAAAATAAATACAAAACACAAATAGAATAATGTAAAATCGTATCAAAATAAATACACAGAATATTATTAAAATAATGTAAATTTGTATGAAAATCAAGATGCAAAATACCCCAAAAATAGCGCATTTTTTATAAAAATATATATACCAAAAAACACATAAGATATATGGATTTGTTTTAAAATAAATATACGAAATGCAAACACAATAAGGTAAATTTGTATTGAAATAGATATGCAAAATACATATAAAACAATGTAAATTTCTTTCAAAATATATATACGAATACACATAAAATAACGTAGATTTCTATAAAAATATATATACAAAATACACATAAAATGAAGTAAATACGTATAAAAAAATGTATACAAAATATACATAAAATAATGTAAATTCGTATCAAAATAAATAAACAAAATGTCAATAAAAGAATGTGTACTTGTATAAATATAAATATACAAAATACACATAAAATAACGTAAAATTGTATAAAACTATATACAAAAATAAACAAAAATAATTAAATTTGTATGAAAATAGATATACAAAAGAAACATAAAATAAGCTAAATTAGAATTGAAATAAATATAGAAAATACATAAAATAATGTAAATTTGTATCAAAATATATATTCAAATACACATATAATAACGTAAATTTGTATAGAAATATATAAACAAAATACACATTAAATAATGTAAATACGTATAAAAGATATGTACGTAATGTAAAAATTTATAAAAATAAAGATGCAAAATACCCATAAAATAACTCATCTTTAAAAAAATATATATATACAAAAATACACATAAAATAATTAAATTTGTATTAAAATAAATATACAAAATACACATACAATAAGGTAGATTTTTATTGAAATAGATATGCAAAAAACACATAAAATAATCTAAGTTTTTATCAAAATATATACGAATACACACAACAAAATAACGTTATTTTTTATGAAAATATATATATATATAAAATACACATAAAATAATGTAAATACATTGAAAAATATATATACAAAATACACATAAAATAATGTAAATTCGTATCAAAATAAATAAACAAAATTCCACTAAAAGAATGTATATTTGTAGGAAAATATATATACAAAATACAAATAAAATAACAAAAATATGTATAAAAATATATACAAAAATACACAAAAATAATTTAAATTTGTTTGAAAATATATATGCAAAATACACATGAAATTAGGCAAATTTTTATGAAAATATATAAACAAATACACATAAGATAACGTAAATTTCCATAAAATATATATACAAAATATACATTAAATAATGTAAATATGTCTAAAAATATATATACAAAATACACAGAATAACGTAAAATCGTATCAAAATAAATAAACAGAATATCAATAAAATAATGTAAATTTGTATGAAAATAAAGATGCAAAATACCTATATAATAACGCATATTTGTATAAAAATATATATACAAAAATACACATAAAATAATTAAATTTGTTTTAAAATAAATATACAAAAGGCACATATAATAAAGAAAATTTGTATTGAAATACATATGCAAAATACACATAAATAATGTAAATTTATATAAAAATATATATAGGAATACACATAAAATAGAGTAAATTTCTATGAAAATATATATTCAAAATACATATAAAATTATGTAAATAAGTATAAAAATATATATATCAAATACACCTAAAATAATGAAAACTCGTATCAAAATAAATAAACAAAATTCCGATAAAAGAACGTATATTTGTAGGAAAATAAATATACAAAATACACATAAAATTACGAAAATTTGAATAAAAATATATACAAAAATACACAAAATTAATTTCAATTTGTATGAAAATAGATATACAAAATACACATAAAATTAGTTAAATTTATATTTAAATACATGTACAAAACACACATAAAATAATGTAAATTTGTATGAAATGGAAACAAATTCACATAAAATAATGTACATTTGTATGAAATATATATACAGAATATACATAGAATAATGTAAAATCGTATCAAAATAAATACACAGAATATCAATAAAATAATGTAATTTTGTATGAAAAAAACAAAATACACATAAAATATTTAAATTTGTATTGAAATAAATATACAAAATGCACATACAATAAGTTAAATTTGTATTGAAAGAGATTTGCAAAAATACATATAAAACAATGTAAATTTGTTTCAAAATATATATACGAATACAAATAAAATAACGTAGATTTCTATAAAAATATATATACAAAATACACATAAAATTAAGTAAATACGTATAAAACAAAATACCAATAAAAGAATGTGTATTTGCATAAATATAAATATACAAAATACACATACAAAATAAACATAAAATAAGGTAGATTTGTAATAAAATATATGTACAAAATACACATAAAATAATGTAAATTTATATGAAAATATATATACAAATACACATAAAATACCATGAATTTGTATAAAAATATATATTCAAAATAAATATTAAATAATGTAAATGCGTATAAAAATATATATACAAAGTACATATAAAATAATGTAAGTTCGTATCAATATAAATCAACAAAACACCAATAAAATAATATATATTTGAATGAAAATAAATTTACAAAACACACATAACATAACTAAAATTTATATTAAAATATATACAAAAAATATATAGAAATAATTTGAGTTTGTATGAAAATAGATATACAAAATACACATAAAACTAGGTAAATTTCTTTTGAAATGTATATACAAAATACCCATAAAACATTGTAAATTTGTGTCAAAATATATAAACAAATACACATAAAATAACGTAAATTTGTATGAAAAATGTATACAAAATACACATAGAATAATGTCAATTCGTATCAAAATGAATGAGCAGAATATCAATAAAATAATGTAAATTTGTATGAAAATAAAGATGCAAAATACCCATAAAATAAAGCATATGTTTATAAAAATACTGATACAAAAATACACATCGAATAATTAAATTTGTATTAAAATTAATATACAAAATGCGTATATAATAAGGTAAATTTGTATTGAAAAAATATGCTACATACACGTTTATTTATACAAATTTATATTATTTTATTGGTATTTTGTTTATTTATTTTGATACGAATTACATGATTATATGTGTATTTTGTACATATTTTTTTATACGTATTTACATTATTTAATGTGTATTTTGTTTATATATTTGCATACAAATTTACGTTATTATATGTGTATTTGTATAAATATTATGATACAAATTTACTTTATTTCATGTATTTTGTATATATATTTCAATTCAAATTTAGCTTATTTTGTGTGTATTTTATATATCTATTTTCATACAAATTTAATTACTTCTGTGTATTTTTGTATATAGTTTTATACAAATTTACGTTATTTATATTTATACAAATACACCTTCTTTTATTAGTATTTTGTTTATTTATTTTGATACGAATTTACATTATTTTATGTGTATTTTGTATACATTTTTTTATACGTGTTTACTTCATTTTATGTGTATTTTGTATATATATTTTTATAGAAATCTAAGTTTTTTTATGTGTATTCGTATATATATTTTGAAACAAATTTATATTGTTTTATATGTATTTTGCATATCTCTTTCAATACAAATTTATCGTATTGTATGTGCATTTTGTATATTTATTTTAATACATATTCAATTATTTTATGAGTGTTTGGTATATATATTTTCATAAAAAATGCGTTATTTTATGGGTATTTTGCATCTTAATTTTCATACAAATTTACATTATTTTATTAATATTCTGTGAATTTATTTTGATACGATTTTACATTATTCTATTTGTGTTTTGTATATATTTTTTTTATACATATTTACATTATTTAATGTGTATTTTGTATATATATTTTATACAAATTTACGTTACTTTAAGTGTATTTGTTTATATATTTTCATTCAAATTTACATTATTTTATGTGTATTTTGTATATGTATTTCAATACAAATTTACCTAATTTTATGTGTATTTTGTATATTTCTTTTCATAGAAATTTAAACTATTTTAGTGTATTTTTGTATATAGTTTTATACAAATTTAGGTTATTTTATGTACGCATTTACATTATTTAATGTGTGTTTTGTATATATATTTTTATGCAAATTTACTTTATTTTATGTGCATTTTTGTACATATATTTTTATAGAAATTTGCGTTATTTTATATGTATTTGTATATGTTTTCTCATACAAATTTACATTATTTTATTGCTATTTTGTTTATTTATTTTGATACGAATTACATGATTATAAGTGTATTTTGTACATATTTTTTATACGTATTTACATTACTTAATGTGTATTTTGTTTATATATTTTTAAACAAATTTACGTTATTATATGTATTTGTATAAATATTTTGATACAAATTTACATAATTTTATGTATTTTGTATATACATTTCAATTCAAATTTTGCTTATTTTATCTGTATTTTGTATATCTATTTTCATACGAATTTAATTACTTCTGTGTATTTTTTTATATAGTTTTATACAAATTTACGTTATTTTATGTGTATTTTGTATATTTATTTTATACAAATACACATTCTTTTATTGGTATTTTGTTTATTTATTTTGATACGAATTTACATTATTTTATGTATATTTTTTATTCATTTTCTTATAAGTATTTACTTCATTTTATGTGTATTTTGTATATATATTTTTATAGAAATCTACGTTATTTTATGTGTATGCGTATAAATATTTTGAAACAAATTTACATTGTTTTATATGTATTTTGCGTTTATTTTGATTCGATTTTAAATTGTTCTATGTGTATTTTGTATATATTTTATTTAACATATTTACCCATGAAAAATATATACAAAATACACATTGAATAATGTCAATTCCTATCAAAATGAATGAGCAGAATATCAATAAAATAATGTAAATTTCTATGATAATAAAGATGCAAAATACCCATAAAGTAAAGCATATGTTTATAAAAATACTGATACAAAAATACACATCGAATAATTAAATTTGTATTAAAATTAAAATACAAAATGCGTATATAATTAGGTAAATTTGTATTGAAAAAATATCCAACATACACGTTTACTCATACAAATTAGTATTATTTTATTTGTATTTTGTTTATTTATTTTGATACGAATTACATGATTATATGTGTATTTAGTACATTTTTTATACGAATTTGCATTATTTAATGTGTATTTTGTTTGTATATTTTCATAAAAATTTACGTTATTATATGTGTATTTGTATAAATATTATGAATAATGTAAAATCGTATCAAAATAAATACAAAGAATATTAATAAAATAATGTAAATTTGTATGAAAATAAAGATGCAAAATACCCATAAAAAAGCATATTTTTATAAAAATATGAAGAAAAAAAACATCAAATAATTAAATTTGTATTAAAATAAATATACAAAATGCACGTACAATATGGTAGATTTGTATTGAAATAAATATGCAAAACACACATAAAACAATGTAAATTTATTTCAAAATATATATACGAATAATTTAAATTTGTATGAAAATAAACACACAAAATACACATAAAATTTGGTAAATTTGTATTGGAATTCATATACAAAATACACATAAAATAATGAAAATTTGAATAAAAATATATAAAAAAATATACTTTAAATAACGTAAATTTGTATAAAATATATATGCAAAATACACATTAAATAATACAAATATGTATAAAAAAATATATACAAAACACACTTAGAATAGTGTAAAATCGTATCAAAATAAATACACAGAATATTAATAAAATAATGTAAATTTAAATGAAAATAAAGATGCAAAATACATATAAAACAATGTAAATTTGTTTCAAAATATATATACGAATACACAAAATATCGTAGATTTCTATAAAAATATATATACAAAATACACATAAAATGAAGTAAATAAGTATAAGAAAATGTATACAAAATACACATATAAATTTGTATGAAAATATATATACAAATACGCATAAAATAATATGAATTTCTATAAAATTTGTTTCAAAATATATACGAATACAAACAATAAAATTACGTAAATTTTTATGAAAATGTATATACAAAATACACATAAAATAATTTAAATACGTAGAAAAATATATATACAAAATACACATAAAATAATGTAAATTCGTATCAAAATAAATAAACAAAATTCCAATAAAAGAATGTATATTTGTTGGAAAATATATATACAAAATACAAATAAAATAAGTAAAATTTGTATAAAAATATATACAAAAATACACAAAAATAATTTAAATTTGTTTGAAAATATATTTGCAAAATACACATAAAATTAGGCAAATTTGTATTGAAATACATATAAAAAATTCACATAAAATAATGTAATTTTGTATGAAAATATATAAAGAAATACACATAAAATAACGTAAATTTGGATAAAATATATATACAAAATAAACATTAAATAATGTACATATGTATAAAAAAATATATACAAAATACACATAGAATAATGTTAAATCGTATCAAAATAAATAAACAGAATATCAATAAAATAATGTAAATTTGTATGAAAATAAAGATGCAAAATACCCATATTATAACGCATATTTGCATAAAAATATATATACAAAAATACACATAAAATAATTTAATTTGTATTAAAATAAATATACAAAATGCACATACAATAAAGTAAATTTGTATTGAAATAGATATGCAAAATACACATAAATAATGTCAATTTGTATCAAAAATATATATACGAATACACATAAAATAGAGTAAATTTCTATGAAAATATACATACACAATACATATAAAATGATGTAAATAAGTATAAAAATATATATATCAAATACACCTAAATAATGTAAATTCGGTTCAAAATAAATAAACAAAATTCCGATAAAAAACGTATATTTGTAGAAAAATAAATATACAAAATACACATAAAATAACGAAAATTTGTATAAAAATATATACAAAAAAAACACAAAAATAATATCAATTTGCATGAAAATAGATATACAAAATACACATATAATTAGTTAAATTTGTATTTAAATACATGTACAAAATACACATAAAATAATGTAAATTTGTATGAAGAGAAAACAAATCACATAAAATAAGGTACATTTGTATAAAATATATATACAAAATACACATAGAATAATGTAAAATCGTATCAAAATAAGTACACAGAATATCAATAAAATAATTTAAATTTGTATTAAAATAAAGATGCAAAATACCCATAAAATAAAGCATTTTTTTTTTAAATACATATACAAAAATACACATAGAATAATTATATCTGTATTAAAATTAAAATACAAAATGCACATACAATAAGGTAAATTTGCATTGAAAAAAAAAAGCAAAATACACATAAAACAGTGTAAATTTGTTTCAAAATATATAAACGAATACACATAAAATAACGTAGAATTCAATAGGAATTTATATACAAAATACACATGAAATGATGTAAATACGTATAAAAATATATATACAAAATACACATTAAATAATGAAAACTCGCGTCAAAATAAATAAACAAAATATCAATAAAAGAATGTGTATTTGTATGAAAATAGATATACAAAATACACATAAGATAACCTAAGTTTGTATAAAACTATATACAAAAATACATAAAAATAATTTAAATTTGTATGAAAATAAATATACAAAACACACATAAAATTAGGTAAATTTGTATTTAAATACATATACAAAATACATCTAAAATAATCTAAATTTGAATGAAAATACATAAACAAATACACTTAAAATAACGTAAATTTGTATAAAAATATATATACAAAACACTAATAGAATAATGTAAAATCGTATCAAAATAAATGCACAGAATATTATATATTTTTTTATACATATTTACATTATTTAATGTTTATTTTGTATATATATTTTATCCAAATTTACGTTATTTCATGTGTATTTGTTTATATATTTTCATACAAATTTACATTATTTTATGTGTATTTTGTATATGTATTTCAATACAAATATGCCTAATTTTATGTTTATTTTGCATATATACTTTCAAACAAATTTAAATTATTTTTTGAGTATTTTTGTATATATTTTTATACAATTTTTTTTTTTTATATTTTGTATATATATATTTTCCTAGAAATACACATTCTTTTATTGGAATTTTGTTTATTTATTTTGATACGAATTTACATTATTTTATGTGTATTTTGTATTTATATATATTTCTACGTATTTAAATTATTTTATGTGTATTATGTATATACATTTTCATAAAAATTTACGTTATTTTATTGTGTGTATTCGTATATTTTGATACAAATTTCTTACAAATTCATGTTATTTTATGTGTATTTGTATATATATTTTCATACAAATTTATATTATTTTATGTGTATTTTTACATATACTTCATTACAAATTTACCCTATTTTATGTTTATTTTGTATATTTATTTCATTCAATTTTAAATTATTTTATTTGTATATTTGTATTTGTATTTAGGTTATTTTATGTGTATTTTCTATATATATTTTCATCCAAAATTACATTTTTTTATTAGTATTTTCTTAATTTATTTCGATACGAATTTAGATTATTTCATAGGTATTTTGTATATATATTTTAATACTCATTTACATTATGTAATGTGTGTTTTGTATATATTTTTTAATGCAAATTTATTTTATGTGCATTTTTGTACATATCTTTTTAGAGAAATTTGCGTTATTTTATGTGTATTTTGTATATGTTTTCTCATAAAAATTTACATTATTTTATTGGTATTTTTTTTATTTATTTTGATACGAATTACATGATTATATGTGTATTTTGTAGATATTTTTTTATAATTATTTACATTATTTAATGTGTATTTTATTTATATATTTTTATATAAAATTTACGTAATTATATATATGTGTATTTGTAAAAATATTTTGATACAAATTTACTTTATTTTATGTATTTTGTACATATATTTCAATTCAAATTAAGCTTATTTTGTGTGTATTTTGTATATCTATTTTCATACAAATTAAATACTTCTATGTATTTTTGTATATAGTTTTATATAAATTTACGTTATTTTATGTGCATTTTGTATATTTATATTTATACAAATACATTTTCTTTTATTGGTATATTGTTTATTTATATTTATACGAATTTACATTATTTTATGTGTATTTTGTATACATTTTTTTATACGTATTTACTTAATTTTATGTGTATTTTGTATATGTATTTTTAATGAAATCTACGTTATTTTATGTGTATTCGAATATATATTTTGAAACAAATTTACATTATTTTATATGTATTTTGCATATCTATTTCAATACAAATTTACCTTATTGTATGTGCATTTTGTATATTTATTGTAATACAAATTCAAATATTTTATGTTTATTTTGGTATCTATAATTTTTTTAAAAATGCGTTATTTTATAGGTATTTTGCATCTTAATTTTCATACAAATTTACATTATTTTTTTTAAAGTTCTGTGTATATATTTTGATACGATCTTACATTATTCTATTTATGTTTTGTATATATTTTTTTATACATATTTACATTTTTTAATGTGTATTTTGTATATATATTTCATACAAATTTACGTTATTTTATGTGTATTTGTTTATATATTTTCATTCAATTTACATTATTAAATTTTTATGTGTATTTTGTATATGGGTTTCAATACAAATTACCTAATTTTATGTGTATTTTGTATATTTCTTTTCATACAAATTTAAATAATTTTTGTGTATTTTTATATAGTTTTATACAAATTTAGGTTATTTTATGTACGCATTTACATTATTTAATGTGTGTTTTGTATATATATTTTTATGCAAATATACTTTATTTTACATTCATTTTTTTACATATATTTTTATAGAAATTTGCGTTGTTTTATATGTATTTGTATATGTTTTCTCATACAAATTTACATTATTTTATTGCTATTTTCTTTATTTATTTTGATACGAGTTTACATTATTTTATGTGTATTTTGTATACATTTTTTTATACGTATTTACTTCATTTTATGTGTATTTTGTATATATATTTTTATAGAAATGTACGTTATTTTATGTGTATTCGTATATATATTTTGAAACAAATTTACAATGTTTGATATGTATTTTGCATATCTATGTCAATACAAATTTACCTTATTGTATGTGTATTTTGTATATTTATTTTATTACAAATTTAATTTTTTTATGTATATTTTGGTATATATATTTTTATAAAAGAAATTATTTTATTGGTATTTTGCTTCTTTATTTTCATACAAATTTACATTATTTTATTAATATTCTGTGTATTTATTTTGATACGATTTTACATTATTCTATTTGTATTTTGTATATATTTTTTTATACAAATTTACGTTATTTTAAATGTATTTGTTTATATATTTTCATTCAAATTTACATTTTTTCATGTGTATTTTGTATATGTATTTAAATACAAATTTACCTAATTTTATGTGTATTTTGTATATTTATTTTCATACAAATTTAAATTATTTTTATGTATTTTTGTATATAGTTTTATACAAATTTAGGTTATGTTATGTGTATTTTGTATATCTATTTTCATATAAATACACATTCTTTTATTGATATTTTGTTTATTTATTTTGACGCGAATTTTCATTATTTAATGTGTATTTTGTATATATATTTTTATACGTATTTACATCATTTCATGTGTATTTTGTATATATATTCCTATTTTATTGATAATCTGTTCATTCATATCGATACAATTTGACATTATTCTATGTGTATTTTGTATATTATTTTCATACAAATTTACGTTATTTTATGTGTATTTGTTTATATATTTTGACACAAATTTACAATATTTTATGGGTATTTTGTATATATATTTCAAAAGAAATTTACCTAGTTTTATGCGTATTTTGTATATCTATTTTCATACAAACTCAAATTATTTCTTTGTATTTTTGTATATATTTTAATACAAATTGTAGTTGTGTTATGTGTATTTTGTAAATCTATTTTCATTCAAATATATATTATTTTATTGGTGTTTTGTTGATTTATATTGATACAAATTTACATTATTTTATATGTACTTTGTATATATATTTTTATTCGCATTTACATTATTTAATATTTATTTTGAATATATATTTTTATAGAAATTCATGGTATTTTATGTGTATCTGTATATATATTTTCATATAAATTTACATTATTTTATGTGTATTTTGTACATATATATCATTAAAAGTTTACCTTATTTTATGTTTATTTTGTATGTGTATTTTGTATATTTATATTTATACATATACACTTTCTTTTATTGGTATTTTCTTTATTTATTTTGATTCGAATTTACATTATTTTATGTGTATTTTGTATACATTTTTTTATACGTATTTACTTAATTTTATGTGTATTTTGTACATATATTTTTATAGAAATCTACGTTATTTTATGTGTATTCGTATATATATGTTGAAACAAATTTCCATTGTTTTATATGTATTTTTGCATATCTCTTTCAATACAAGTTTTCTTTATTGTATGTGCATTTTGTATATTTATTTCAATACAAATTTAAATATTTTATGTGTATTTTGGTTTATATATTTTTATAAGAAAAGCGCTATTTGATGGGAATTTTGCGTCTTTATTTCATACAAATTTACATTATTTTATTAATATTCGGTGTATTTATTTTGATACGATTTTACATTATTCTATTTGTTTTTTGTATATATTTTTTATACATATTTACATTATTTAATGTGTATCTTTCATATATATTTCATACAAATTTATTATCAATTATTTATTTTCATACAAATACACATTCTTTTCATGATATTTTGTTTATTTATTTTGACAGGAATTTACATTAATTAATATGTATTTTGTATATATATTTTTATACGTATTTACATAATTTCATGTGTATTTTGTATATATATTTTTATAGAAATCTACGTTATTTTATCTGTATTCGTATATATATTTTGAAACAAATTTACAATGTTTTATATGTATTTTTGAATATCTTTTTTAATACAAATTTACCTTACTGTATATGCATTTTTATATTTATTTCAATACAAATTTAAATATTTTATGTGTATTTTGGTATATATATTTTTATAAAAAAATGCGCTATTTTATGGGAATTTTGCATCTTTATTTTCATACAAATTTACATTATTTTATAGATATTCTGTGTATTTATTTCTATTATCTATTTCTTTTTTGAATATAATTTTTTTTATACACATTTACATTATTTAATGTGTATCTTGCATATATATTTTACACAAATTTACGTTATTTTAAGTGTATTTGTTTATATATTTTCATTCAAATTTACATTATTTTATGTGTATTTTGTATATGTATTTCAATACAAATTTACCTAATTTTATGTGTATTTTGTATATTTCTTTTCATACAAATTTAAATTATTTTTGTGTATTTTTGTATATAGTTTTATACAAATTTAAGTTATTTTATGTACGCATTTACATTATTTAATGTGTGTTTTGTATATATATATATATATATATATATATATATATATATATATATATATATATATATGTATATATATATATATATATATATATATATATATATATATATATATATATATATATATATATATATATATATATATATATATATATATATATATATATATATATATATATATATATATATATATATATATATATATATATATATATATATATATATATATATATTTTTTTTTTATGCAAATTTACTTTATTTCATGTGCATTTTTGTACATATATTTTTTTAGAAATTTGCGTTATTTTATGTGTATTTGTATATGTTTTCTCATTCAAATTTACATTATTTTATTGCTATTTTGTTTATTTATTTTGATACGAATGAAAATAGATATTCAAAATATACATAAAATAAACTAAGTTTGTATTGAAATATATATACAAAATACATAAAATAATGTAAATTTGTATCAAAATATTTTAACAGATGCGCATACAATAACGTAAATTTGTTTTAAAATATACAAAATACACATTAAATAATGTAAATATGTATAAAAAATATATATACAAAACACAAATAGAATAATGTAAAATCGTATCAAAATAAATACACAGAATATTAATAAAACAATGTAAATTTGTATGAAAATAAAGTTGTAAGATACCCATTAAATAACGCATTTTTTATAAAAATATACATACCAAAATACACATAAAATATTTAAATTTGTATTATAATAAATATACAAAATGCATATACAATAAGATAAATTTGTATTGAAATAGATATGCAAAATACATATAAAACAATGTAAATTTCTTTCAAAATATATATAAGAATACACATAAAATAACGTAGATTTCTATAAAAATATATATATATATAAAATACACATAAAATGAAGTAAATACGTCTAAGAAAATGTATACAAAATACACATAAAATAATGTAAATTCGTATCAAAATAAATAAACAAAATACCAATAAAAGAATGTGTATTTGTATAAATATAAATATACAAAATACACACAAAATAACGTAAATTTGTATAAAACTATATACAAAAATACACAGAAGTAATTAAATTCGTATGAAAATATTTATACAAAATACAGATAAATTAAGCTAAATTTGATTTGAAATGTATATACAAAATACATAAAATAATGTAAATTTGTATCAAAATATTTTTACAAATACACATATAATTACGTAAATTTTATATAAAAATATATAGACAAAATACACATTAAATAATGTAATTACGTATAAAGAAATATGTACAAAATACACATATAATCATGTAATTCGTATCAAAATAAATAAACAAAATACCAATAAAATAATGAAAATTTTTATGAGAAAACATATACAAAATACACATAAAATAAATAAATTTCTATAAAAATATATGTACAAAAATGTATATAAAATAAATTTGCATTAAAAAATATATACAAAACACACATTACATAATGTAAATGAGCATAAACATATGAATACAAAATACTTATGAAAAAATCTTAACTCGTATCGAGTTAAATAAAGAAAATACCAATAAAATAATGTAATTTTGGATGAAAATATATATAGAAAATACACATAAAACTACGTAAATAAAAATACAAATATACACATAAAATAATTTGAAATTGAATGAAATAAATATACAAAATAATAAAAAAATAAGGTAAATTTGTAATGAAAAATATGTAAAAATACACATAAAATAATATAAATTTGTATGAAAATATATATACAAATACACATAAAATAACATGAATTTGTATAAAATTTGTATCAAAATAAATACGAATACACACAATAAAATAATGTAATTTTTTATGAAAATATATATACAAAATACACATAAAATAATGTAAATACGTAGAAAAATATATATACAAAATACACATAAAATAAGGTAAACTCGTATCAAAATAAATAAGCAAAATTATAATAAAAGAATGTATATTTGTAGGAAAATATATAGAAAATACAAATAAAATAACTAAAATTTGTATAAAAATAAATACAAAAATACACAAAAATAATTTAAATTTGTTTGAAAATAGATATGCAAAATACACATAAAGTTAGGCAAATTTGTATTGAAATACATATACATAATACACATAAAATAATGTAAATTTGTATGAAAATATATAAACAAATACACATAAAATAACATAAATTTGGATAAAATATATATACAAAATATACATTAAATAATGTAAATATGTATAAATATATATATATATATATATATATATATATATATATATATATATATATATATATATATATATATATATATATATATATATATATATATATATATATATATATATATATATATATATATATACAAAATACACATAGAATAATGTAAATGCGTACACAAAATAACCTAAATTTGTATAAAACTATATACAAAAATACACAAAAATAATTTAAATTTGTATGAAAAGAAATATACAAAATACACATAAAATTAGGTAAATTTGTATTGAAATACATATACAAAATACACATCAAATAATGTAAATTTGAATGAAAATATATAAACAAATACACTTAAAATAACGGAAATTTGTATAAAATATATATGCAAGATACACATTAAATAATGTAAATGTGTATAAAAAAATTTATACAAAAAACAAATAGAATAATATAAAATCGTATCAAAATAAATACACAGAATATCAAAATTCCCAAAAAATATCGCATTTTTTATAAAAATATATATACCAAACACTATAATAATAATTGAAATAAATATACAAAATGCATATAGGGTAAGGTAAATTTGTATTGAAAGAGATATTCAAAAATACATATAAAACAATGTAAATTTCTTTCAAAATATATATACGAATACACATAAAATAAAGTAGATTTCTATAGAAATATATATACAAAATACATATGAAATTATATAAATACGTATAAAAATATATATACAAAATACATATTAAATAATGTAAATTCGTGTCAAAATAAATAAACAAAATATCATGAAAAGAATGTGTATTTGTATGAAAATAGATAGTAGATAACAAATTTGTATAAAATATATATGCAAGATACACATTAAATAATGTAAATATGTATAAAAAAGTATATACTAAAAACAAATAGAATAATGTAAAATCGTATCAAAATAAATACACCGAATATTAATAAAATAATGTAAATTTGTATGAAAATAAAGATGCAAAATTCCCATAAAATAGCGCATTTCTTATAAAAATATATATACCAAAATACACATAAAATATTTAAATTTGTATTGAAATAAATATACAAAATGCACATAAAATAAGGTAAATTTGTATTGAAAGAGATTTATTGTATACAAATAAAATAACGTAGATTTCTATTAAAAAAAAAATATATATATATATATATATATATATATATATATATATATATATATATATATATATATATATATATATATATATATATATATATATATATATATATATATATATATATATATATATACAAAATACACATAAATTTAAGTAAATACGTATAAAAAAAATGTATACAAAATACAAATAAAATAATGTAAATTCGAATTAAAATAAATAAACAAAATACCAATAAAAGAATGTGTATTTGGATAAATATAAATATACAAAATACACATACAAAATAAACATAAAATAAGGTAGATTTGTAATAAATTATATGTACAAAATACACATAAAATAATGTAAATTTATATGAAAATATATATACAAATACACATAAAATACCATGAATTTGTATAAAAATATATATTCAAAATAAATATTAAATAATGTAAATGCGTATAAAAATATATATACAAAGTACATATAAAATAATGAAGATTCGTATCAATATAATTCAACAAAACACCAATAAAATAGTATATATTTGAATGAAAATAAATTTACAAAATACAAATAACATAACTAAAATTTGTATTAAAATATATACAAAAATACATAGAAATAATTTGAGTTTGTATGAAAATAGATATACAAAATACACATAAGACTAGGTAAATTTCTTTTGAAATGTATATACAAAATACCCATAAAATATTGTAAATTTGTGTCAAAATATATAAACAAATACACATAAAAAAACGTAAATTCGTATGAAAAATATATACAAAATAAACATAGAATAATGTAAATTCGTATCAAAATGAATGAGCAGAATATCAATAAAATAATGTAAATTTGTATGAAAATAAAGATGCAAAATACCCATAAAATAAAGCATATGTTTATAAAAATACTGATACAAAAATACACATCGAATAATTAAATTTGTATTAAAATTAATATAGAAAATGCGTATATAATAAGGTAAATTTGTATTGAAAAAATATGCAACATACACGTTTACTCATACAAATTTATATTATTTTATTGATATTTACTTTATTTATTTTGATACGAATTACATGATTATATGTGTATTTTGTACATATTTTTTTATACGTATTTACATTATTTAATGTGTATTTTGTTTATATATTTTCATACAGATTTACGTTGTTATATGAGTATTTGTATAAATATTATGATACAAATTTACTTTATTTCATGTATTTTGTATATATATTTCAATTCAAATTTAGCTTATTTTGTGTGTATTTTGTATATCTATTTTCATACAAATTTAAATACTTCTGTGTATTTTTGTATATAGTTTTATATAAATTTACGTTATTTTATGTGTATTTTGTATATTTATATTTATACAAATACACATTGTTTTATTGGTATTTTGTTTATTTATTTTGATACGAATTTACATTATTTTATGTGTATTTTGTATACATTTTTTTATACGTATTTACTTCATTTTATGTGTAATTTGTATATATATTTTTATAGAAATCTACCTTATTTCATGTGCATTCGTATATATATTTTGTAACAAATTTACATTGTTTATAAATATTTTGCATATCTATTTTTTGTATTCTGTATTTATTTTTGTTATACATATTTACATTATTTAATGTTTATTTTGTTTATATATTTTATTCAAATTTACGTTATTTTATGTGTAATTGTTTATGTATTTTCAAACAAAATTAATTTATTTAAGAGTATTTTGTATATGTATTTCAATACAAATTTTCCTAATTTTATGTGTATTTTGCATATCTATTTTCAAACAAATTTAATTTATTTTTGTGTATTTTTGTATATATTTTCATACAAATTTTTGTTCTTTTATATGTATTTTGTATATATATTTTTCTACATATATACATTCTTTTATTGGAATTTTGTTCATTTATTTTAATACGAATTTACATTATTTTATGTGTGTTTTGTATATATAATTTTCTACGTATTTAAATTATTTTATGTGCATTTTGTATATACATTTTCATAAAAATTTACGTTATTTTATTGTGTATATTCGTATATATTTTGATACAAATTTTATACAAATTCATGTTATTTTATGTTTATTTGTATATATATTTTCATACAAATTTATATTATTTTATGTGTATTTTTACATTTATTTCATTATTAATTTACCTTTTTTTATGTTTATTTTGTATATTTATTTCATTAAATTTTAAATTATTTTATGTGTATATTTGTAATTGTATTTAGGTTATTTTATATTTATTTTCTATATATATTTTCATTCAAAATTATAATATTTTATTGGTATTTTCTTAATTTAATTCGATAGGAATTTAGATTATTTCATAGGTATTTTGTATAAATATTTTTATACTCATTTACCTTATCTAATGTGTGTTTTGTATATATATTTTTATTCAAATTTATTTCATGTGTATTTTATATACATATTTTTATAGAAATTTACGTTATTTTATGTGTATTTTGTTTATTTATTTTCATACGATTTACATGATTAAATGTGTATTTTGTATAGGTATATTTTTTTATACGTATTTACATTATTTAATGTGTATTTTGTTTATAAATTTACGTTATTATATGTGTATTTGTATAAATATTTTGATACAAATTTGCTTTATTTTATGTATTTTGTATATATATTTCAATTCATATTTAGCTTATTTTGTGTGTATTTTATATATCTATTTCCATACAAATTTAATTATTTCTGTGTATTTTTGTATATAGTATTATATAAATTTACGTTTTTTTATGCGTATTTTTTATATTTATATTTATACAAATACACATTTTTTATTGGTATTTTGTTTATTTATTTTGATACGAATTTACATTATTTTATGTGTATTTTGTATACATTTTTTTATACGTATTTACTTCATTTTATGTGTATTTTGTATATATATTTTCATAGAAATCTACGTTATTTTATGTGTATTCGTATATATATTTTGAAACAAATTTACATTGATTTATATGTATTTTGCATATCTATTTCAATACAAATTTAAATTAGTGTATGTGTATTTTGTATAATTATTTTAATACAAATTTAATTTTTTTATGTGTATTTTGGTATATCTATTTTTATAAGAAAATGCGTTATTTTATGGGTATTTTTCTTCTTTATTTTCATACAAATTTACATTATTTTATTAATATTCTGTGTATTTATTTTGATACGATTTTTTTATATATATTTTATATACGATTTTACATTATTCTATGTGTATTTTGTATATATATTTTATACAAATGTATGTTATTTTATGTGTATTTGTTTTCTTTTCATACAAATTTACATTATTTTATGTGTATTTTGTACATGTATTTAAATACAAATTTAAATAATAATATGTGTATTTTGTATATCTATTTTCATGCAAATTAAAATTATTTATTTATTATTTTTTTTTTATATTTTTATACAAATTTTCGCTATTTCATGATTTTTTTCTATATTTATTTTCCAACAAATATACGTTCTTTTATCGGAATTTTGTTTATTTATTTTGATACGAATTTACATTATTTTAGGGGTATTTGGTATATATATTTTTATTCTTATTCACCTCATTATATATGTATTTTGTATGCATATTTTCATAGAAATTTACTCTTTTTTATGTGTATTCGTATATATATTTTGATACAAATTTACATTATTTATGTGTATTTTGCATATCTATTTTAATATAAATTTACTTTATTGTATGTGCATTTTTTATATTTATTTTAATACAAATTTAATCATTTTATGTGTATTTTTGTATATTTATTTATATTACATTTACATTATTTTATTGATATTCTGTTTATTTATTTTAATACGAGTTAACATTATTCTATGTGTATTTTGTATATATATTTTTTTATACATATTTACATTATTTAATGTTTATTTTGTATATATATTTTATCCAAATTTACGTTATTTTATGTGTATTTCTTTATATATTTTCATACAAATTTACATTATTTTATGTGTATTTTGTATATGTATTTCAATACAAATTTGCCTATTTTTATGTGTATTTTGCATATCTATTTTCAAAGTAATTTAACTTATTTTTGTGTATTTTTGTATATATTTTTATACAAATTTTAGTTATTTTATTTGTATTTTGTATATACATTTTCCTACAAATATACATTCTTTTATTGGAATTTTGTCTATTTATTTTGGTACGAATTTACATTATTTTATGTGTGTTTTTGTATATATACTTTTCTACGTGTTTAAATTATTTTATGTATATTTTGTATATACATTTTCATAAAAAATTACGTTATTTTCTTGTGTGTATTCGTATATATTTTCATACAAATTTTATACAAATTCATGTTCTTTTATGTGTATTTGTATAAATATTTTCATACAAATTTAGATGTGTATTTTGTATATATATTTTTTATAGAAATCTACGTTATTTTGTGTATTCGTGTATATATTTTTAAACAAATTTACATAGTTTTATATGTATTTTGCATATCTATCTTAATACAAATTTACCTTAATGAATGTGCATTTTGCATATTTATTTTAATACAAATTTAAATATTTTGTGTGTATTTTGGTATATATATATTTTCTAAAAAATGCGTTATTTTATGGGTATTCTGCATCTTTATTTTCATACAATTTTACATTATTTTATTAATATTCTGAGTATTTATTTTGATACGATTTTAGCCTATTCTATTTGTGTTTTGTATATATTTTTTTCATTCATATTTGCATTATTTAATGTGTATTTTGTATATATATTTTATACAAATTTACGTTATTTAAAGTGTATTTGTTTATATATTTTCATTCAAATTTACATTATTTTATCTGTATTTTGTATATGTATTTCAATACAAATCTACCTAATTTTATGTGTATTTTGTATATTTATTTTCATAGAAATTTAAATTATTTTTGTGTATTTTTTAATGTATTTTTTATATTTATTTTTATTGAAAATTACGTTTTTTTATGTGTATTCGTATATATATTTTGAATTAAATTTACCTTGTTTTATGTGTGTTTTGCATATCTATTTCAATACAAATTTACCATATTGTTTGTTCATTTTGTATATTAATTTTAATAAAAATTTAATTATTCTATGTGTATTTTTGTATATGTATTTTTAAAAAAATATGCTTTATTTTATGGGTATTTTGCATCTTTATTTTCATACAAATTTACATTATTTTATTGACATTCTGTGTATTTATTTTGATACAATTTTACATTATTCCATGTGTATTTTGTATATATATTTTATAAAAAAGTAAGCTACATTTGAATTGAAATCTATATAGAAAATACATAAAATAATGTATCTTTGTATCAAAATATTTATACAAATACACATATAATAACGTTAATTTTTTCAAAAATATATGAACAAAATACACATTAAATAATGTAAATACGTATAAAAAAATATGTACAAAATACACATATAATCATGTAATTCGTATCAAAATAAATAAACAAAATACCAATAACGCAAATTTCTATAAAAATATATGTACAAAAATGCACATAAAAAAAAGTAAATTTGCATAAAAATATATATATAAAACACACATTAGATAATGTAAATGAGTAAAAAAATATATATACAAAATACCTATGAAATAATCTAAATTCGTATCGAAATAAATTAAGAAAATACAAATAAAATAATGTAATTTTGGATGAAAATATATATAGAAAATACATATAAAATAACCTAAATACAAATGCAAATATACACATAAAATAATTTCAAATTAAATGAAATAAATATAAAAAATAAACATAAAATAAGGTAAATTTGCAATGAAATATATGTAAAAATACACATAAAATATTATAAATTTGTATGAAAATATATATACAAATACACATAAAATAACATGAATTTGTATAAAATTTGTATCAAAATATATACGAATACACACAATAAAATAACGCAATTTTTTATGAAAATATAAATACAAAATACACATAAAATAATGTAAATACGTAGAAAAATATATATACAAAATACACATAAAATAATGTAAATATGTAAGGAAAATATATATAAAATACACCTAGAATAATGTAAAATTGTATCAATATAAATGTACAGAATATCAATAAAGTAATGTAAAAATGAAAACAAAGATGTAAAATACCCATAAAATTACTCATTTAAAAAAAATATATATATACTACAAAAATACACATTCAATAATTAAATTTGTATTAAAATTAATATACAAAATACACATACAATAAGATAAATTTTTATTGAAATAGATATGCTAAATACACATAAAATAATATAAATTTGTATCAAAACATATACGAATACACAAAATAAAATAACGTAAATTTTTATGAAAATATATATACAAAATACACATAAAATAAAGTAAATACGTAGAAAAATACATATTTAAAATACACATAAAATAATGTAAATTCGTATCAAAATGAATAAACAAAATTCCAATAAAAGAATGTATATTTGTAGGAAAATATATATACAAAATACAAATAAAATAGCTAAAATTTGTATAAAAATATATACAAAAATACACAAAAATAATATAAATTGTTTGAAAATAGATAAGCAAACTACACTTAAAATTAGGCAAATTTTAATTGAAATACATGTAATATCTATTTTCATACAAATTTAATTATTTTTGTTTATTTTTGTATATAGTTTTATACAACGCATTTTTTTTATAAAAAATATATATACCAAAATACACATAAAATATTTAAATTTGTATTACAATAAATATACAAAATGCACATACAATAAGGTAAATTTGTATTGAAATAGATATGCAAAATACATATAAAACAATGTAAATTTGTTTCAAAATATATATAAGAATACACATAAAATAACGTAGATTTCTATAAAAATATATATACAAAATACACATAAAATGAAGTAAATACGTATAAGAAAATGTATACAAAATACTCATAAAATAATGTAAATTCGTATCAAAATAAATAAGAAAATACCAATAAAAGAATGTGTATTTGTATAAATATAAATATACAAAATACACATAAAATAACGTAAATTTGTATAAAACTATATACAAAAATACACAGAAGTAATTAAATTCGTATGAAAATAGATATACAAAATACACACAAAATAAGCTCAATTCCAATTGAAATATATGTAACAAATACATAAAATAAAGTAATTTTGTATCAAAATATTTTTACAAATACACATATCATTACGTAGATTTTATATAAAATACATAAACAAAATACACATTAAATAATGTAAATACGTATAAAAAAAATGTACAAAATACACATATAATCATGTAATTCGTATCAAAATAAATAAACAAAATACCAATAAAATAATGTAAATTTTTATGAGAAAACATATACAAAATACACACAAAATAAAGCAAATTTCTTTTAAAAATATATGTACAAAAATGCACATAAAATAAATTTGCATTAAAAAATATATACAAAACACACATTACATAATGTAAATGAGTATAAACATATGTATACAAAATACCTATGAAATAATCTAAATTCGTATCGAATTAAATTAAGAAAATACCAATAAAATAATGTAATTTTGGATGAAAATATTTATAGAAAATACACATAAAATAACCTAAATACAAATTCATATATACACATAAAATAATTTAAAATTGAATGAAATAAATATACAAAATAAACATAAAATAAGGTAAATTTGTAATGAAATATATGTAAAAATACACATTAAATAATATAAATTTGTATGAAAATATATATACAAATACACATAAAATAACGAATTTGTATAAAATTTGTATCAAAATATATACGAATACACACATTATGAATTCCTGACTTAGACACAGGAATTAGTAGTGATGTTAGTAAATTTGCAGATGATACCAAGATCGGTAGAGTAATTGAGTCGGATCAGGACGCTAGTATTCTCCAAGGTGAACTCAACAGATTATATGACTGGGCGGATAAATGGCAGATGGAGTTCAATGTAGGGAAGTGCAGTATTCTGAGTGTAGGTAGGAACAACCCCTCACATAACTATTGCTTAAATGACACTCTCATAAATAGGTCTGGGTGCGAGAGGGATTTAGGGGTCTTAGTGAGCTCTGATCTCCGTCCAAGGGCACAATGCATTCAAGCTAGAAATCGAGCTAATAGGGTACTGGGATTTATTTCAAGGAGCGTAAGCAACAGAAGCCCCGAAGTTTTCCTCAAACTATATTTAGCATTAGTTAGACCTCATCTTGACTATGCGGTTCAGTTCTGGTCACCCTACTATAGAATGGATATCAAAATGTTAGAATCGGTGCAGAGGAGGATGACTAAGATGATTCAGGGGTTGAGAAACTTGCCATACGAGGAAAGACTCAAACAGTTAAACTTGCATTCTCTAGAAAGGCGAAGGGTGCGTGGAGACATGATCGAGGTTTATAAATGGATGAAGGGCTTTAATAAGGGAGACATTCATAAGGTTTTGTTGGTAAGAGAACCGGGTAGGACACGAAGTAACGGGTTTAAACTGGATAAATTCAGATTCAACAGGGACATAGGCAAAAATTGGTTTACTAACAGGGTGGTGGATGAGTGGAATAGGCTTAGCAGTCATGTGGTGAGTGCCAATACAATTGTCACATTCAAAAATAGACTAGATAAATTCATGGACAGCGATATTAGGTGGGGTTAGATACACGGGAGCTTAGGATCAAAGGAGCTGCCTCGTACAGGCCTACCGGCCTCTTGCAGACTCCTGCGTTCTTATGTTCTTTTGTTCTTATGTTCTTATTAAAATAACGTAAATTTTAATGAAAATGTATATACAAATTACACATCAAGTAATTTAAATACGTAGAAAAATATATATACAAAATACACATAAAATAATGTAAATTCGTATAAAAATAAATAAACAAAATTCCAATAAAAGAATGTATATTTGTAGGAAAATATATATACAAAATACAAATAAAATAACAAAAATTTGTATAAAAATATATACAAAAATACACAAAAAATAGTTTAAATTTGTTTGAAAATATATATGCAAAATACAAATAAAATTAGGCAAATTTGTATTGAAATACATATACAAAATACACATAAAATAATGTAAATTTGTATAAAAATATATAAACAAATACACATAAAATAACGTAAATTTGGACAAAATATATATACAAAATAAACATTAAATAATGTAAATATGTATAAAAAAAATTATATACAAAATACACATAGAATAATGTTAAATCGTATCAAAATAAAAAAACAGAATATCAATAAAATAATGTAAATTTGTATGGAAATAAAGACGCAAAATACCCATATAATAACGCATATTTGCATAAAAATATATATACAAAAATACACATAAAATAGTTTAATTTGTATTAAAATAAATATTCAAAATGCACATACTATAAAGTAAATTTGTATTGAAATTGATATGCAAAATACACATAAATAATGTAAATTTGTATCAATATATATACGAATACACATAAAATAGAGTAAATTTCTATGAAAATATACATACAAAATACATATAAATGATGTAAAAAAGTATAAAAATATATATACCAAATACACCTAAAAAAAATGTAACCTCGTATCAAAATAAATAAACAAGATTCCGATGAAAGAACGTATATGTGTAGGAAAATAAATACAGAAAATACACATAAAATACCGAAAATTTGTATAAAAATATATACAAAAAAAAAACACAACAATAATTTCATTTTGTATGAAAATAGATATACAAAATACACATATAATTAGTTAAATTTGTATTTAAATACATGTACAAAATACACATAAAATAATGTAAATTTGTATGAAAATAAAGATGCAAAATAACCATAAAACTAACCATATTTTTATAAAAATACAAATACAAAAATACACATAGAATAATTAAATTTGTATTAAAATTAATATACAAAATGCAGATACAATAAGGTAAATTTGTATTGAAAAAATATGCAAAATACACATAAAACAGTGTAAATTTCTTTCAAAATATATATACGAATACACATATAATAACGTACATTTCTGTAGAAATATATTTACAAAATACACATGAAATTATGTAAATACGTATAAAATATATATACAAAATACACATTAAATAATGTAAATTCGCGTCAAAATAAATAAACAAAATATCAATAAAAGAATGTGTATTTGTATGAAAATAGCTATACAAAATACACATAAAATAACTTAAAATTATATAAAACTATATACAAAAAACATTTTTTATAAAAATATATATATACCAAAATACACATAAAATATTTAAATTTGTATTGAAATAAATATACAAAATGCACATACAGTAAGGTAAATTTGTATTGAAAGAGATATTCAAATATACATATAAAACAATGTAAATTTGTTTCAAAATATATATACGAAAACACATAAAATAACGTAGATTTCTATAGAAATATATATACAAAATACACATGAAATTATGTAAATACGTATAAAAATATATATACAAAATACATATTAAATAATGTAAATTCGTGTCAAAATAAATAAACAAAATATCATAAAAAGAATGTGTATTTGTATGAAAATATATAACAGGTAATAAATTTGTATAAAATATATACGCAAGATACACATTAAATAATGTAAATATGAATAAAAAAATATATACAAAAAACAAATAGAATAATGAAAAATCGTATCAAAATAAATACACCGAATATTAATAAAATAATGTAAATTTGTTTGAAAATAAAGATGCAAAATTCCCATAAAATAGCGCATTTCTTATAAAAATATATATACAAAAATACACACAAAATATTTAAGTTTGTATTGAAATAAATACACAAAATGCACATACAATGAGGTAAATTTGTATTGAAAGAGATATGCAAAAATACATATAAAACAATGTAAATTTGTTTCAAAATATATATACGAATACACATAAAATATCATAGATTTCTATAAAAATATATACAAAATACACATAAAATGAAGTAAATACGCATAAAAAAATGTATACAAAATACATATAAAATAATATAAAATCGTATCAAAATAAATCAACAAAATAAAAATAAAAGAATGTGTATTTGTATTTCATACAAATTTACGTTATTTTAAGTATACAAAATACACATAAAATAATGTAAATTCGTATCAAAATAAATAAACGAAATACCAATAAAAGAAAGTGTATTTATATAAATATAAATATAGAAAACGTAAATTTGTATAAAACTATATACAAAAATACACAAAAGTAACTAAATTTGTATGAAAATAGATATACAAAAAACACATAAAATAAGCTAAATTTGAATTGAAATATATATACAAAATACATAAAATAATGTAAATTTGTATCAAAATATTTATACAAATACACATATAATAACGTAAATTTTTATAAAAATATATAAACAAAATACTCATTAAATAATGTTAATACGTATGAAAAATATATACAAAATACACATATAATAATATAATTCGTATAAAATAAATAAACAAATTTTCCCCGTAAAATAACGTATTTTTATTAAAAATAAAATAATTATTATTATTATTATTATTATTTTTGTTATTATTATATTAAATTTGTATTAATATAAATATACAAAATGCACATACAATGAGGTAAATTTATATTGAAATATATATGCAAAATACATATAAAACAATGTAAATTTGTTTCAAAATATATATACGAATACACATAAAATAACGTAGATTTCTATATATATATATATATATATATATATATATATATATATATATATATATATATATATATATATATATATATATATATATATATATATATATATATATATATATATATATATATATATATATATATATATATATATATATATATATATATATATATATAGAAAATACACACAAAATGATGTAAATACGGATAAAAATATATATAGAAAATACACATAAAATAATATAAATTCGTACCAAAATAAATAAACAAAATACCAATAGAAGAATGTGAGTTTGTATGAAAATAAATATACAAAATACACATAAAATAACGTAAATTTGTATAAAACTCTATACAAAAATACACAAAAGTAATTTAAATTTGTATGAAAATAAATATATTTTGAAATATATATAAAAAATACATAAAATAATATATATTTGTATCAAAATAATTAAATAAATACGCATAAAATAACGTAAATTTGTTTTAAAATATATAAACAAAATACACATTAAATTATGAAAATACGTATTCAAAATATATACAAAATACACATATAATAATGTAAATTCGTATCAAAATACATAAACAAAATAATAATAAATTTGTATTGAAATACATATACAAAATACACATAAAATAATGTAAATTTAAATGAAAATATATAAACAAATACACTTAAATTAACGTAAATTTGTATAAAATATATATACAAAATACTCATTAAGTAGTGTAAATATGTATAAAAAAAATATATACAAAACACAAATAGAATAATGTAAAATTTACCTTATTGTATGTGTTTTTTGTATATTAGTTTTAATACAAATTTAATTATTCTATGTGTATTTTTTTATATGTATTTTTATTAAAATATGATTCATTTCATGGGTATTTTGCATCTTTTTTTTCATACAAATTTACATTATTTTATTGATATTCTGTGTATTTATTTTGATTCGATTTTACATTATTCTATGTGTATTTTGTATATATATATATATATATATATATATATATATATATATATATATATATATATATATATATATATATATATATATATATATATATATATATATATATATATATATATATATATATATATACAAATGTACGTTACTTTATGTGTATTTGTTTTCATTTCATACAAATTTACATTATTTTATGTGAATTTTGTACATGTATTTAAATACAAATAACTAATTATATGTGTATTTTGTATATCTATTTTCATACAAATTGAAATTATTTTTGTGTATTTTTGTATATATTTTTATATAAATTTTCGTTACTCTATGTGTATTTTGTATATTTATTTTTCTACAAATATACGTTCTTTTATCGGAATTTTGTTTACTTATTTTGATACGAATTTACATTTTTTATGTGCATTTTGCATATCTATTTTAATACAAATTTAATTATTTTATATGTATTTTTGTATATATATTTTTATACAAATATGCGTTATTATATGGGTATTTTGTATCTTTATTTTCATACAAATTTACATTATCTTATTGATATTCTGTTTTTTATTTTGATACGATTTAACATTGTTTTATGAATATTTTGTATATATATTTTTATACATATTTAAAATGTTTAATGTATATTTTGAATATATAATTTATTCAAATTTACGTTATTTTATGTGTTTGTATATGTATTGAAATACAAATTTGCCGAAGTTTTTTTGTATTTTGCATATCTATTTTCTAACAAATTTAAACTATTTTTGTGTATTTTTGTATATATTTTTATACAAATTTTAGTTATTTTATTTGTATTTTGTATATATATTTTCCTACAAATAAACATTCTTTTATTGGAATTTTGTTGATTTATTTTGATACGAATTTACATTATTTTATGAGTATTTCGTATATATATTTTTCTACGTATTTACATTTTTTATGTTTTTTTGTATATATATTTTCTTAAAAATTTACGTTATTTTATTGTGTGTATTCGTATATATTTTCATACAAATTTTAAACAAATTCATGTTATTTTATGTGTATTTGGATATATATTTTCATACAAATTTACATTATTTTATGTGTATTTTGTACATATATTTCATTACAAATTTACCTTATTTTATGTTTATTTTGTATATTTATTTCATTCAATTTTAAATCATTTTATGTGTATATTTGTATTTGTGTTTAGGTTATTTTATGTGTATTTTCAATATATATTTTCATCCATAATTACATTATTTTATTGGTATTTTGTTAATTTAATTCGATTCTAATTTTGACTATTTCATAGGTATTTTGTATACATACTTTTATACGCATTTACATTATTTAATGTGTGCTTTGTATATATATATTTATGCAAATTTACTTTATTTTACGTGCATTTTTGTACATATATTTTTATAGAAATTTGCGTTATTTTATATGTATTTTGTATATATTTTCTCATACAAATTTACATTAACTTATTGGTATTTTGTTCATTTATTTTGATACGAATTACATTATTATATGTGTATTTTGTACATATTTTTTATACGTATTTAAAGAATTTCATGAGAATTTTGTTTATATATTTTTAATTTAATTTACGTTATTATGTGTGTATTTGTATAAATATTTTGATACAAATTTACATTATTTTATGAATTTTGTATATATATTTCAATTCAAATTTAGCTTATCTTATGTGTATTTTGTATATCTATTTTCATATAAATTTAATTACTTTTGTGTATTTTTGTATATAGTTTTATACAAATTTACGTTATTATTTTATGTGTATTTTGTATATTTATATTTATACAAATACACATTTTTATTATTATTTTTTTTTATTTTTTTTTTCATTTTTTTTTTTTTATTTATATCTGTATTTTGTATATATATTTTTATAGAAATTTACGTTATTTTATGTATTTTTATATATATATATATATATATATATATATATATATATATATATATATATATATATATATATATATATATATATATATATATATATATATATATATATATTTTGAAACAAATTTACATTGTTTTATATGTATTTTTGAATATCTCTATCAATACAAATTTACCTTACTTTATGTGCATTTTGTATATTTATTTCAATACAAATTTAAATATTTTATGTGTCTTTTAGTATATATATTTTTATAAAATATGCGCTATTTTATTGGAATTTTGCATCTTTATTTTTATACAAATTTACATTATTTTATTGATATTCTGTGTATTTATTTTCATACGATTTTACATTATTCTATTTGTTTTTTGTATATATTTTTTTATACACATTTACATTATTTAATGTGTATCTTGCATATATATTTTATACAAATTTACGTTATTTTAAGTGTATTTGTTTATATATTTTCATTCAAATTTACATTATTTTATGTGCATTTTGTATATGTATTTCAATACAAATTTACCTAATTTTATGTGTATTTTCTATATTTCTTTTCATACAAATGTAAATTATTTTTGTGTTTTTTTGTATATAGTTTGATACAAATTTAGGTTATTTTATGTACGCAATTACATTATTTAATGTGTGTTTTGTATACATATTTTTATGCAAATTTACTTTATTTTATGTGCATATTTGTACATATATTTTTATAGAAATTTGCGTTGTTTTATGTGTATTTGTATATGTTTTCTCATACAAACTTACATTATTTTATTGCTATTTTGTTTATTTATTTTGATACGAATTAAATGATTATATATGTATTTCGTACATATTTTTTATACGTATTTACATTACTTAATATGTATTTTGTTTATATATTTTTAAACAAATCTACGTTATTATATGTATTTGTATAAATATTTTAATACAAATTTACATTATTTTATGTATTTTGTATATACATTTCAATTCAAATTTAGCTTATTTTACCTGTATTTTGTATATCTATTTTCATACAAATTTAATTACTTCTGTGTATTTTTGTATATAGTTTTATACAAATTTACGTTATTTTATGTGTATTTTGTATATTTATATTTATACAAATACATATTCTTTTATTGGTATTTTGTTGATTTATTTTCATACGATTTTACATTATTTCATGTGTATTTTGTATACATTTTTTTATACGTATTTACTTCATTTTATGTGTATTTTGTATATATTTTTATAGAAATCTACGTTATTTTATGTGTATTCGTATATATATTTTGAAACAAATTTACATTGTTTTATAAGTATTCTGCATATCTATATCAATACAAATTTACCTTATTGTATGTGCATTTTTTATATTTATTTTAATACAAATTTTAATATTTTATGTGTATTTTCGTATATATATTTTTATAAAAAATGCGTGATTTTATTGGTATTTTGCATCTTTATTTTCAAACAAATTTACATTACTTTATTGATATTCTGCTCATTCATTTTTATACGATTTGACATTAGTCTATATGTATTTTGTATATATTTTTCATACAAATTTACGTTATTTTATGTGTATTTGTTTATATATTTTTACACAAATTTACAATATTGTATGGGTATTTTGTATATATATTTCAAAAGAAATTTACCTAGTTTTATGTGTATTTTGTAAATCTATTTTCATACAAACTCAAATTATTTTTATGGATTTTTGTATATATTTTAATACAAATTTTAGTTATGTTATGTGTATTTTGTAAATTTATTTTCATTCAAATATATATTATTTTATTGGTAGTTTGTTGATTTATATTGATACGAGTTTACATCATTTTATATGTACTTTGTATATATATTTTTATACGCATTTACATCATTTAATATTTATTTTGAATATATATTTTTATACAAATTCATTATATTTTATATGTATTTATATATATATATATATATATATATATATATATATATATATATATATATATATATATATATATATATATATATATATATATATATATATATATATATGTTTTCATATAAATTTACATTATTTTATGTGTATTTTGTACATATATTTCATTACAAATTTACCTTATTTTATGTTTATTTTGTATGTGTATTTTGTATATTTATTTTTATACAAATACACATTCTTTTATTGGTATTTTGTTTATTTATTTTGATTCGAATTTACATTATTTTATGTATATTTTGCAGAATTTTTTTTTAAACGTATTTACTTAATTTTATGTGTATTTTGTATATATATTTTTATAGAAATCTACGTTATTTTATGTGTATTCGTATATATATTTTGAAACAAATTTACATTGTATTTTTGTATATATTTTTATATAAATTTTCGTTACTTTATGTGTATTTTGTATATTTATTTTCCTACTAATATATACGCTTTTTTTCGGAATTTTGTTTATTTATTTTCATACGAATTTACATTATTTGAGGTATATTTGAAATATATATTTTTATACTTATTTACATCATTTTATATGTATTTTGTATGTATATTTTCATGAAAATTTACTCTATTTTATGAGTGTTCGTATATATATTTTGATATAAATTTACATTATTGATGTGTATTTTGCATATCTATTTCAATACACATTTACTTTATTGTATGTGCATTTTGTATATTTATTTTAATTCAAATTTAATTATTTTATATGTCTTTTTGTATATATATTTTTATACAAATATGCGTTATTATATGGGTATTTTGCATCTTTATTTTCATACAAATTTACATTACTTTATTGATATTCTGTTTATTTATTTTGATACGATTTATCATTATTCTATGTGTATTTTTTATAGACAAATTTACATTATTTTATTAATATTCTGTGTATTTATTTTCATACTATTTTACATAATTCTATTTGTGTTTTGTATATATTTTTTTATACATATTTACATTATTTAATATGTATGTTCGATATATATATATATATATATATATATATATATATATATATATATATATATATATATATATATATATATATATATATATATATATATATATATATATATATATATATATATATATATATATATATATATATATATATATATATATATATATATATATATATATATATATATATATATATTTTTATACAAATTTACGTTATTTTAAGTGTTTTTTATATATGTATATCAATGCAAATTTATCTAATTTTATGTGTATTTTGTATATATATTTTCATAAAAATTTAATTTAATTTTGTGTATTTTTGTATATAGTTTTATACAAATTTACGTTATTTGATGTGTATTTTGTATATCTATTTTCATAAAAATACACATTCTTTTATTGATATTTTGTTTATTTATTTTGACACGAATTTACATTATTTAATGTGAATTTTGTATTTATATTTTTATACGTATTTGCATCATTTCATGTGTATTTTGTATATATATTTCTATAGAAATCTTCGTTATTTTATGTGTATTCGTATATATATATTGAATCAAATTTACATTATTTTATGTGTATTTTGCATATTTTTTCAATACAAATTTACCTTAATGTATGTGCATTTTGTATATTAATTTTAATACAAATTTAATTATTCTATATGTATTTTTTTTTGTTTATTTTTATAAAAATATGCTTTATTTTATATGTATTTTGCGTGTATTTTGTATATCTATTTTCATACAAATTTAACTACTTTTGTGTATTTTTGTATATAGTTTTATATAAATTTACGTTATTTTAAATGGTTTTTGTATAATTATATTTATACAAAACACATTCTTTTATTGGTATTTTGATTATTTATTTCGATACGAATTTACATTATTTTATGTGTATTTTGTATACATTTTTTTATACGTATTTACGTAATTTTATATGTATTTTGTATATATATTTTTTTAGAAATCTTCGTTATTTTATATGTATTCGTATATATATTTTGAAACAAATTTACATTGTTTTATATGTATTTTGCATATCTATTTTAATAGAAATTTACCTTATTATATGTGCATTTTGTATATTTATTTTAATACAAATTCAAATATTTTATGTGTATTTTGTTATATATATTTTTATAACAAATGCGTTATTTTATGGGTATTTTTCATCTTAATTTTTATACAAATTTATATTATTTTATCTATATTTATATATATATATATATATATATATATATATATATATATATATATATATATATATATATATATATATATATATATATATATATATATATATATATATATATATATATATATATATATATATATATATATATATATATATATATATATATATATATATATATATATATATATATATATATATATATATATATATATATATATATATATATATATATATATATATATATATATATATATATATATATATATATATATATATATATATATATATATATATATATATATATATATATATATACAAATTTACGTTATTTTCAGTGTATTTGTTTATATATTTTTCATTCAAATTTAATTATTATTTTATGTGTATTTTGTATATGCATTTCAATACAAATTTACCTAATTTTATTTGTATTTCGCATATTTATTTTCATGCAAATTTAAATTATTTTTTGTGTACATTTGTATATAGTTTTAAACAAATTTAGGTTATTTTATGTGTATATTGGATATCTATTTTCATACAAATACACATTCTTTTATTGATTATTTGTTTATTTTTTTTGACACGAGTTTACATTATTTAAAATGTATTTTGTATTTATATTTTTATACGTATTTACGTAATTTCATGTGTATTTTGTATATATAATTCTATAGAAATCTTCGTTATTTTATGTGTATTCGTATATATATATATATATATATATATATATATATATATATATATATATATATATATATATATATATATATATATATATATATATATATATATATATATATATATATTGAATCAAATTTACATTATTTTATGTGTATTTTGCATATTTTTTCAATACAAATTTACCTTAATGTATGTGCATTTTGTATATTAATTTTAATACAAATTTAATTATTCTATGTGTATTTTTGTTTGTTTATTTTTATAAAAATATGCTTTATTTTATATGTATTTTGCGTGTATTTTGTATATCTATTTTCATACAAATTTAATTACTTTTGTGTATTTTTGTATATAGTTTTATATAAATTTACGTTATTTTAAATGGTTTTTGTATAATTATATTTATACAAAAACACATTCTTTTATTGGTATTTTGATTATTTATTTCGATACGAATTTACATTATTTTATGTGTATTTTGTATACATTTTTTTATACGTATTTACGTAATTTTATGTGTATTTTGTATATATATTTTTTTAGAAATCTTCGTTATTTTATGTGTATTCGTATATATATTTTGAAACAAATTTACATTGTTTTATATGTATTTTGCATATCTATTTTAATACAAATTTACCTTATTGTATGTGCATTTTGTATATTTATTTTAATACAAATTCAAATATTTTATGTGTATTTTGTTATATATATTTTTATAACAAATGCGTTATTTTATGGGTATTTTTCATCTTAATTTTTATACAAATTTATATTATTTTATTAATAGTCTGTGTATTTATTTTACATTATTCTATTTGTGTTTTATATATATATATATATATATATATATATATATATATATATATATATATATATATATATATATATATATATATATATATATATATATATATATATATATATATATATATATATATATATATATATATATATATATATATATATATATATATATATATATATATATATATATATATATATATATATATATATATATATATATATATATATATATATATATATATATATATATATATATATATATATATATATATATATATATATATATATATATATATATATATATATATATATATATATATATATATATATATATATATATATATATATATATATATATATATTTTATACAAATTTACGTTATTTTAAGTGTATTTGTTTATATATTTTTCATTCAAATTTAATTATTATTTTATGTGTATTTTGTATATGCATTTCAATACAAATTTACCTAATTTTATGTGTATTTCGCATATATATTTTCATGCAAATTTAAATTATTTTTTGTGCATATTTGTATATAGTTTTAAACAAATTTAGGTTATTTTATGTGTATATTGGATATCTATTTTCATACAAATACACATTCTTTTATTGATTATTTTTTTTTTTTGACACGAATTTACATTATTTAAAATGTATTTTGTATTTATATTTTTATACGTATTTACGTAATTTCATGTGTATTTTGTATATATAATTCTATAGAAATCTTCGTTATTTTATGTGTATTCGTATATATATATATATATATATATATATATATATATATATATATATATATATATATATATATATATATATATATATATATATATATATATATATATATATATATATATATATATTGAATACAAATTTACAATATTTTATATGTACTTTGTATATTTTTTAATACAAATTTAATTATTCTATATGTATTTTGAATATATTTTAATACAAATTTACATATTTTTATGTGTATTGTATATCTATTTTAATACAAATTTAAATATTTTATGTGTATTTTGTATATATATTTTATATAAATTTACGTTATTTTTTATTATTTTCATCTTAATTTTATATATATATATATATATATATATATATATATATATATATATATATATATATATATATATATATATATATATATATATATATATATATATATATATATATATATATATATATATATATATATATATATATATATATATATATATATATATATATATATATATATATATATATATATATATATATATATATATATATATATATATATATATATATATATATATATATATATATATATATATATATATATATATATATATATATATATATATATATATATATATATATATATATATATATATATATATATATATTTTATACAAATTTACGTTATTTTAAGTGTATTTGTTTATATATTTTTCATTCAAATTTAATTATTATTTTATGTGTATTTTGTATATGCATTTCAATACAAATTTACCTAATTTGATGTGTATTTCGTATATTTATTTTCATGCAAATTTAAATTATTTTTTGTGTATTTTTGTATATAGTTTTAAACAAATTTAGGTTATTTTATGTGTATATTGGATATCTATTTTCATACAAATACACATTCTTTTATTGATTATTTGTTTATTTTTTTGACACGAATTTACATTATTTAAAATGTATTTTGTATATATATTTTTATACGTATTTACGTAATTTCATGTGTATTTTGTATATATAATTCTATAGAAATCTACGTTATTTTATGTGTATTCGTATATATATTTTGAAACAAATTTACATTGTTTTATATGTATTTTTGAATATCTCTTGCAATACAAATTTACCTTATTGTATGTGCATTTTGTATATTAATTTTAATACAAATTAAATTATTCTATGTGTATTTTTTTATATGTATTTTTATTAAAATATGCTTCATTTTATGGGTATTTTGCATCTTTATTTTCATTATTTTATTGATATTCTGTGTATTTATTTTGATTCAATTTTACATTATTCTCTGTGTATTTTGTATATATATATATATATATATATATATATATATATATATATATATATATATATATATATATATATATATATATATAGATATATATATATATATATATATATATATATATATATATATATATATATATATATATATATATATATATATATATATATATATATATATATATATATATATATATATATATTATACAAATGTACGTTACTTTATGTGTATTTTTTTTCATTTCATACAAATTTACATTATTTTATGTGAATTTTGTACATGTATTTAAATACAAATTTAACTAATTATATGTGTTTTTTGTATATCTATTTTCATACAAATTGAAATTATTTTTGTGTATTTTTGTATATATATTTTTATATAAATTTCCGTTACTCTATGTGTATTTATTATATTTATTTTCCTACAAATATACGTTCTTTTATCGGAATTTTGTTTATTTATTTTGATACGAATTTATATTATTTATGTGTATTTTGCATATCTATTTCAATACAAATTTACTTTATTGTATGTGCATTTTGTATATTTATTTTAATCCAAATTTTATTATTTTATATGTATTTTTGTATATATATTTTTATACAAATATGCGTAATTATATAGGTATTTTGCTTCTTTATTTTCATTCAAATTTACATTATCTTATTGATATTCTGTTTATTTATTTTGATACGATTTATCATTATTTTATGAGTATTTTGTATATATATTTTTATACATATTTAAAAAGTTTAATGTATATTTTGTATATGTATTTTATCCAAATTTACGTTATTTTATGTGTATTTGTTTATATATTTTCATAAAAATTTACATTATTTTATGTGTGTTTGTATATGTATTTCAATACAAACTTACCTAAGTTTTTTTGTATTTTGCATATCTATTTTCAAACAAATTTGAATTACTTTTCTGTATATTTGTATATATTTTTATACAAATTTTAGTTATTTTATTTGTATTTTGTATATATATTTTCCTACATATATACATTCTTTTATTGGAATTTTGTTGATTTATTTTGATACGAATTTACATTATTTTATGAGTAGTTTGTATATATATTTTTCTACGTATTTACATTTTTCCGTTATTTAATTGTGTGTATTCGTATATATTTTGATACAAATTTTAAAGAAATTCATGTTATTTTATGAGTATTCGGATATGTATTTTAATACAAATTTACATTATTTTATGTGTATTTTGTACATATATTTCATTACAAATTTACCTTATTTTATGTTTATTTTGTATATATATTTCATTCAATTTTAAATTATTTGATGTGTATATTTGTATATATTTGTATATATTTGTATTATACGGTAAATTTGTATTGAAATACATAGGCAAAATACACATAAAATAATGTAAATTTGTATCAAAATAGATACAAATACACACAATAAAATAACGTAAATTTTTATGAAAATATATAATATACAAATACAAAATACACATAAAATAATGTAAATACGTAGAAAAATATATATACAAAATAAACATAAAATAATGTAAATTCGTATCAAAATAAATAAACAAATATATAATATAAATGTATGTATATATATATATAAATATATAAATATATAAAAAAAATAAACACAATATATATATATATATATATATATATATATATATATATATATATATATATATATATATATATATATATATATATATATATATATATATATATATATATATATATATATATATCTATATAGATATATAAATAAATTACAAAATTTGTATAATAATATATACAAAATTAACAAAATTATTTAAATTTGTTTAAAAATAGATATGCAAAATACACATAAAATTAGGCAAATTTGTATTAAAATACATATACAAAATACACATAAAATAATGTAAATTTGTATGAAAATATATAAAAAAATACACATAAAATAACGTAAATTTCCATAAAATATATATACAAAATATACATTAAATAATGTAAATATGTATAAAAATATATAGAGAAAATACACAGAATAATGTAAAATCGTATCAAAATAAATAAACAGAATATCAATAAAATAATGTAAATTTGTATGAAAATAAAGATGCAAAATACCCATAAAATAACGCATATTTGTTTAAAAATTTATATAAAAAAATACACATAAAATAATTAAATTTGTATTAAAATAAATATATAAAAGGCACATACAATAAAGAAAATTTGTATTGAAATAGATATGCAAAATACACATAAATAATGTAAATTTGTATCAAAATATAAATACGAATACACATAAAATACAGTAAATTTCTAAGAAAAGATATATTCAAAATACATAAAAATTATGTAAATAAGTATAAAAATATATATATCAAATAAACCTAAAATAATGTAAATTCGTATCAAAAGAAATAAACAAAATTCCGATAAAAGAACGTATATTTGTAGGAAAATAAATATACAAAATACACATAAAATTACGAAAATTTGTATAAAAATATATACAAAATACACAAAATTAATTTCAATTTCTATGAAAATAGATATACAAAATACACATATAATTAGTTAAATTTGTATTTAAATACATGTACAAAATACACATAAGATAATGTAAATTTGTATGAAATGAAAACAAATTCACATAAAATAACGTACATTTGTATAAAATATATATACAAAATATACATAGAATAATGTAAAATCGTATTAAAATAAATACACCTGATATCAATAAAATAATGTAAATTTGTTTGAAAATAAAGATGCAAAATACCCATAAAATAAAGCATATTTTTATAAAATTACATATACAAAAATACACAGAATAATTAAATTTGTATTAAAATTAATATACAAATTTTCATTATTTTAGGTGTATTTGATATATATATATATATATATATATATATATATATATATATATATATATATATATATATATATATATATATATATATATATATATATATATATATATATATATATATATATATATATATATATATATATATATATATATATATATATATATATATATATATATATATATATATATATATATATATATATATATATATAAAATTACAAAAATTTGTATAATAATATATACAAAAATTAACAAAATTATTTAAATTTGTTTGAAAATAGATATGCAAAATACACATAAAATTAGGCAAATTTGTATTAAAATACATATACAAAATACACATAAAATAATGTAAATTTGTATGAAAATATATAAAAAAATACACATAAAATAACGTAAATTTCCATAAAAGATATATACAAAATATACATTAAATTATGTAAATATGTATAAAAATATATAGAGAAAATACACAGAATAATGTAAAATCGTATCAAAATAAATAAACAGAATATCAATAAAATAATGTAAATTTGTATGAAAATAAAGATGCAAAATACCCATAAAATAACGCATATTTGTTTAAAAATTTATATAAAAAAATACACATAAAATAATTAAATTTGTATTAAAATAAATATATAAAAGGCACATACAATAAAGAAAATTTGTATTGAAATAGATATGCAAAATACACATAAATAATGTAAATTTGTATCAAAATATAAATACGAATACACATAAAATACAGTAAATTTCTAAGAAAAGATATATTCAAAATACATAAAAATTATGTAAATAAGTATAAAAATATATATATCAAATAAACCTAAAATAATGTAAATTCGTATCAAAAGAAATAAAAAAAAAATCCGATAAAAGAACGTATATTTGTAGGAAAATAAATATACAAAATACACATAAAATTACGAAAATTTGTATAAAAATATATACAAAATACACAAAATTAATTTCAATTTCTATGAAAATAGATATACAAAATACACATATAATTAGTTAAATTTGTATTTAAATACATGTACAAAATACACATAAGATAATGTAAATTTGTATGAAATGAAAACAAATTCACATAAAATAACGTACATTTGTATAAAATATATATACAAAATATACATAGAATAATGTAAAATCGTATTAAAATAAATACACCTGATATCAATAAAATAATGTAAATTTGTTTGAAAATAAAGATGCAAAATACCCATAAAATAAAGCATATTTTTATAAAATTACATATACAAAAATACACAGAATAATTAAATTTGTATTAAAATTAATATGCAATTATTTTCATTATATATAGATATAGATAGATATATCTATATATATATATATATATATATATATATATATATATATATATATATATATATATATATATATATATATATATATATATATATATTTACTTATTTACATAATTTTATATGTATTTTGAATATATATTTTCATAGAAATTTACTCTATTTTATGTGTATTCGTATATATATTATAATACAAATTTACATTATTTATGTGTATTTTGCATATCTATTTCAATACAAAGTTTCTTCATTGTATGTGCATTTTGTATATTTATTTTGATACAAATTTAATTATTTTATATATATTTTTGTATATATATTTTTATACAAATATGCGTTATGATATGGGTATTTTGCATCTTTATTTTCTTTCATATTTACATTATTTTATTGATATTCTTTTTATTTATTTTGATACGATTTAACATAATTCTGCTTATTTTGTATATATTTTTTTTATACATATTTGAATTATTTAATGTATATTTTGTATATATATTTTATCCAAATTTACGTTATTTTAAGTGTATTTTACCAAGTGCTCTTTATAATCGATATATGGGTATTACCAGGACCTCACACACCACACAGCCCATCCCCCTTGCTCAAGGGGGGACAGTAACCACTCCTAGTCAACGGAAAGAATCCGGCCTAAGAGGTTCGAAGCGCCGCCCTGTCAGGCTGTGAAGCCTGGCAGCGCAGCCTCTAACCAGTTGCGCCACCAAAGTGTGTGTGTGTGTGTGTGTGTGTGTGTGTGTGTGTGTGTGTGTGTGTGTGTGTGTGCCGTCTGTGTTGTTGATGATTCACACGCAGCTGGTATAGATCTGTTTTTGTACAGATTATTGTCTATTCCTCCCTTCTAAAGGCTAATACTTAACTCTCTCTCTCTCTCTCTCTCTCTCTCTCTCTCTCTCTCTCTCTCTCTCTCTCTCTCTCTCTCTCTCTCTCTCTCTCTCTCTCTCTCTCTCTCTCTCTCTCTCTCTCTCTCTCTCTCTCTCTCTCTCTCTCTCTCTCTCTCTCTCTCTCTCTCTCTCTCTCTCTCTCTCTCTCTCTCTCTCTCTCTCTCTCTCTCTCTCTCTCTCTCTCTCTCTCTCTCTCTCTCTCTCTCTCTCTCTCTCTCTCTCTCTCTCTCTCTCTCTCTCTCTCTCTCTCTCTCTCTCTCTCTCTCTCTCTCTCTCTCTCTCTCTCTCTCTCTCTCTCTCTCTCTCTCTCTCTCTCTCTCTCTCTCTCTCTCTCTCATCTCTTACATTCATCGCCCCAGCCAGATGCCGCCACCGCCCCAACACCGGCAACACCAGCACCGCCGCCACGACAATGATTCTGCAGATACAAGCGGGATTCTCACCGCTCTCGTTAGACTAGAGAATCGATTTCCTATATCTTCTTGCTGCCTCCTCCCGGCCACCCACCATTACCAGGCATTACGAACGAGCAACGTACGTAATTCTGGCTGCCGTTGCTGCTGAGCCAAACCAACCACACCAGCTTTGCTTTCCTTTGCTCTCCTTCGTTGTGCACTGCCTCGGGTTGCGGTTTGAACGTTTTCCTATTTTAATTTTTAGTCTCGCCCGTCTATCGCTTTGCAGTCTAATTTGTCTTCCTCACCCTCTCCCTTTTCCTAGTCGTCGTTAATATTGTTGTCATTGACGTCGCAATCCTCCTCCTTCTCCTCCTCTTCCTCTTTCTACTCCTCTTCCACTTCCTCGACCTCCTCTTCGTCCTCCTTCACCTTCTCTTCCTCTTCCTCCCCCTTGTCATCTTCTTCTTCTTCTTCTTCTTCTTTTTCTTCTTTCTGCTCCACTTCCACTTCCTCGACCTCCTCTTCGTCCTCCTTAACCTTCTCTTCCTCCTCCTCCTCATTTTTTTTCTTCTTCTTCTTCTTTTGCTTCTTCTTCTTCATCTCCATCTTCTTCTTCTTTTTCTTTTCCTTTTCCTTTTTCTTTTTCTTTTTCTTCTTCTTTTTCTTCTTTTTCTTCTTCTTCTTATTCTTCCTCCTCCTCCTCTTCCTCCTCGTTTTCCTCCGTCGCTTTGCTCTTACATCTTTTTCCCTGAACGGTTTTCTATCTGCTTGTTGGGTCATGGATGCTTTTCCTTCGATCTCTTCTTTACATATTATAATTTGTGTATTTATTTGTCAACCAATCTTTTAAATGATCTTGCTTAAATTATGTACACCCACCCACCGATTTGTATATTTGATTGAGGAAGTCGTACATTTTAGGTCACCAATTTTTTTTCAGTATCTATCTATCTATCTATCTGTCTAAATACGTTTCTCTTTCTAACTATCTATATATCTTTCTATCTCCATATCTATCTATTTTTGTCTCTCAGGTAACACACAGGTCCTTCCCTTCGATTGTTTCTCAAGGGCCCGTCAGATGAAGCCTCGTGCTGGCCGCCACGTGTGATTGAAAACGCGTTCCTGTCAATCGAGGTCACAGGGAGGAGCTACAGACAGACATAATTGCTGAGAGACGGGCAACCCAAACGACACACACACACACACACACACACACACACACACACTGAAAAATAAACAATACTTGGTTACTGAAAAATAAACAATACTTTTGATTGGCCGTGTTTTGCTTTGATTCTATCCGCGCGCGCCGAGAGAGAGAGAGAGAGAGAGAGAGAGAGAGAATCTCCAGCTCAGCCTCCTGGTATAGGACCGCTACCAACTACCAAGCTCTCAACGTCCCACCTTCTCACACCTAGACCTGTTTAGGGAAGTGTTATACACTTAGAATATTACATTTCCCTACATTGAATTCCGTCTGCCACTTCCTCGCCCAATCATACAATCTGTTTGCTTCATCCTGGAAAACACTAGCGTCTTGATCCGACTCAATTACTCTGCCGATCTTTGTGTCACATTACTGCTGGCAGCACTTATAATTTCTGTGTCAAAATTATTGATATAAATGATAAACAGCAGTGGACCCAAGAGCGACCCCTGTGGGACCCCACTCTATTCTATTCAAATCTAGATTATTTTATGTGTATATTGTATATCTATTTTCATACAAATACACATTCTTTTATTGATATTTTGTTTATTTATTTTGATACGAATTTTCAATTTTTATTATTATTTATTTATTTATTTATTTATTTTATATTTTGTTTATATATATATATATATATATATATATATATATATATATATATATATATATATATATATATATATATATATATATATATATATATATATATATATATATATATATATATATATATATATATATATATATATATATATATATATATATATATATATATATATATATATATATATATATATAGATATATATATAAAAAATATTTGTTATTTTATGTGTATATATATATATTTATAATTTACATTGTATTTTTGTATATATTTTTATATAAATTTTCGTTACTTTATGTGTATTTTCTATATTTATTTTCCTACAAATATACGGTTTTTTTCGGAATTTTGTTTATTTATTTTGATACGAATTTACATTATTTGAGGTATATATGAAATTTATATTTTTATACATATTTACATAATTTATATGTATTTTGTATGTATATTTTCATAGAATTTTACTCTATTTTATGAGTATTCGTATATATATTTTGATACAAATTTACATTATTGAAGTGTATTTTGCATATCTATTTCAATACAAATTTACTTTATTTTATGTGCATTTTGTATATTTATTTTAATACAAATTTAATTATTTGATATGTATTTTTGTATATATATTTTTATACAAATGTGCGTTATTATATTGGTATTTTGCATCTTTATTTTCATAGAAATTTACATTATTTTATTGAAATTCTATTTATTTAATTTGATACGATTTAACATTATTCTATGTGTATTTTTTATATACAAATTTACATTATTTTATTAATAATCTGTGTGTTTATTTTGATACGATTTTACATTATTCTATTTGTGTTTTGGGTGTATATTTTTTATACATATTTACATTATTTAATTAGTATTTTGTATATATATTTTATACAAATTTACGTTAATTTAAGTGTATTTGTTTATATATTTTCATTCAAATTTACATTATTTTATGTGTATTTTGTATATGTATTTCAATACAAATTTATCTAATTTTATGTGTATTTTGTATATTTATTTTCATACAAATTTAAATTATTTTTGTGTATTTTTGTATGTAGTTTTATACAAATTTAAGTTATTTTATGTGTATTTTGTATATGTATTTTCATACAAATACACATTCTTTTATTGATATTTTGTTTATTTATTTTGACACGAATTTACATTATTTAATGTGTATTTTGTGTATATGTTTTTATACGTATTTACATAATTTCATGTGTATTTTGTACATATGAAAATAGATATACAAAAAACACATAAAATAAGCTAAATTTTAATTGAAATATATATACAAAATACATAAAATAATGTAAATTTGCATCAAAATACTTATACAAATACACATATAATAACGTAAATTTTTATAAAAATATATAAACAAAATACTCATTAAATAATGTAAATACGTATAAAAAATATGTACAAAATACACATATAATAATATAATTCGTATCAAAAGAAATAAACAAAATACCAATGAAATAATGTAATTTTTTATGAGAAAACATGTACAAAATACACATAAAATAACGCAGATTTCTTTAAAAATATATGTACAAAAATGCACATCAAATAAAGTAAATTTGCATAAAAATATATATACAAAACACACATTAAATAATGTAAATGCGTATATAATATGTATACAAAATACCTATCAATTAATCTAAATTCGTATCGAATTAAATTAACAAAATACCAATAACATAATGTATTTCTGGATGAAAATATATATAGAAAATACATATAAAATAACCTAAATACAAATACAAATATACACATAAAATAATTTAAAATTGAATGAAATTAATATTCAAAATAAACATAAAATAATTTAAATTTGTAATGAAATATATGTACAAAATACACATAAAAGTAATGTAAATTTGTATGAAAATATATATACAAATACACATAAAATAACATGAATTTGTATAAATATATATTTTCAGAATAAACATTAAATAATGTATATGCGTAAAAAAATATATATACAAAATACATATAAAATAATGTAAATTCGTATCAAAATAAATCAACAAAATACCAATAAAATAATATATGTTTGAATGAAAATAAATTTACAAAATACACATAACATAACTAAAATTTGTATTAAAATATATACATAAATACACAGAAATAATTTGAATTTATATGAAAATAGATATACAAAATACACATAAAATATTGTAAAATTGTGTCAAAATATATCAACAAATACACAAAAAAATAACGTAAATTTGAATAAAATATATATACAAAATACACATTAAATAATGGAAAAGTGTATAAAAATATATATACAAAATGCGCATAGAATAATATAAAATCGTATCAAAATAAATGAACAGAATATCAATAAAATAATATAAATTTCTATGAAAATAAAGATGCAAAATACCCATAACATAACGCATATTTGTATAAAAATATATATACAAAAATACACATAAAATAATTAAGTTTGTATTAAAATACATATACTAAATAAACATACAATAAGATAAATTTGTATTGAAATAGATATGCAAAGTACACATCAAATAATGTAAATTTGTATTAAAATATGTATACGAACGCACAATAAATAGCGTAAATTTCTATGAAAATATATATAAAAAAATACACATAAAATGATGTAAATACGAATAAAAATATATATACAAAATACACCTAAGATAATGTAAATTCGTATCAAATTCAATAATCTAAATTTCAATAAAAGAATGTATATATGTAGAAAAATAAATATTCAAAATAATATATAAAATAACTAACATTTGTATAAAAATACATACAAAAATACAAAAAAATAATTTCAATTTGTATGAAAATACAGATACAAAATACATATAAAATCAGATAAATTTGTATTCAAATACATATAAAAAAACACATAAAATAATGTAAATTTATATGAAAATATATAAAAAAATAGACTTAAAGTAACGTATATAAATATAAAATATATATAGAAAATGCACATTAAATAATGTAAATATGTAAAATAAATTATATACAAAATACACATAGAACAATGTTAAATCGTATCAAAATAAATACACAGAATATCAATAAAATAATGTAAAATTGTAAGAAAATAAATATGCAAATAATCATAAAAAAAGCATATATAAAAAAAAAATAGTTATACAAAAAACACATCAAATAATTAAATTTGTATTAAAATAAATATACAAAATACACATACAATATGGTAAATTTGTATTGCAATAGATATGCAAAACACACATCAAACAATATAAATTTGTTGCTAAATATATATACGAATAAACATAAAAAACGTAAATTTCTAGAAAAATATTTATAAAAAATACACATAAAATGATGTAAATGCGTATAAAAATATATATACAAAATACACATAAGATAATATAAATTCATACCAAAATAAATAAACAAAATAGCAATAGAAGAATGTGAGTTTTTATGAAAATAAATATACAAAATACACATAAAATAACGTAAATTTGAATAAAACTTTATACAAAAATAAACAAAATTAATTTAAATTTGTATGAAAATAGATATACAAAATATATATAAAATAAACTAAATTTGTATTGAAATATATATAAAAAAAACATAAAATAATGTATATTTCTACACATTAAATTATGAAAATACGTATACAAAATATATACAAAATACACATATAATAATGTAAATTCGTATCAAAATACATAAACAAAATAATAATGAAAAAATGTAAATTTGTATTAAAAAATATATACAAAATACACATAAAATAACGCAAATTAAAAAAAAAATATATGTACAAAAACACACATCAAATACTTTAAATTTGTATAAAAATAAATAAACAAAATACACATCAAATAAGGCAATTTTACAATAAAAAAAAGTACAAAATACACTTAAAATAATGAAAATTTGTATAAACACAACAACACAAATGTACACAAAATGAAGTAAAATTGTATGAAAAATATATATACAAAACACACATTAAATAACGTAAATGTAAAAATATGTATAGAAAATACACATGAAATAATCTAAATTCGTATAAAAATAAATGAAGAAAATACCGATAAAATAATGTAATTTTGAATGAAAATATATATAGAAAATACACATAAAATAACGTAAATACAAATAAATATATACACATAAAATGATTTGAATTTGAATGAAAATAGACATAAAAATAAACATAAAATTAGGCAAATTTGTAATGAAATATACATACGATATACACATAAAATAATGTAGATTTGTTTCAAAATATATATACGAATACACATAAAATAACGTAGATTTCTATAGAAATATATATACAAAATACACATGAAATGATGTAAATACGTATAAAAATATATACACAAAATACATATTAAATAATGTAAAAAAAATATCAATAAAAGAATGTGTATTTTTATGAAAATACAAATACAAAATACACATAAAGTAACGTAAATTTGTATAAAACTATATACAAAAATACAAAAAATAATTTAAATTTGTATGAAAATAAATATACAAAATACACATAAAATTAGGAAAATTTGTATTGAAATACATATACAAAACACACATAAAATAATGTAAATTTGAATTAAAATATATAAACAAATACACTTAAATTAACGTAAATTTGTATAAAATATATATACAAAATACTCATTAAATAATGTAAATATGTATAAAAAAAATATATACAAAACACAAATAGAATAATGTAAAATCGTATCAAAATAAATACACAGAATGTTAATAAAATAATGTAAATTTGTATGAAAATAAAGATGCAAAATACCCATAAAAAAACGCATTTTTTATAAAATATACCAAAATACATATAAAATATTTAAATTTGTATTACAATAAATATACAAAATGCTCATACAATAAGGTAAATTTGTATTGAAATAGATATGCAAAATACATATAAAACGATGTAGATTTGTTTCTATATATATATACGAATACACATAAAATAACGTAGATTTCTATAAAAATATATATACAAAATACACATAAAATGAAGTAAATACGTATAAGAAAATGTATACAAAATTCATATAAAATAATGTAGTTTCGTATCAAAATAAATAAGCAAAATACCAATAAAAGAATGTGTATTTGTATAAATATAAATATACAAAATACACATAAAATAGCGTAAAATTGTATAAAACTATATAAAAAATTAACAAAAATAATTAAATTTGGATGAAAATAGATATACAAAAGACACATAAAATAACTAATATTTAGAAAAAATATATACAAAAATACACATAAAATAATTAAATTTGTATTAAAATAAATATACAAAATTCACATACTATACGATAAATTTGTATTGAAATACATATGCAAAATACACATAAAATAATGTAAATTGGTATCAAAATAGATACAAATACAATCAATAAAATAACGTAGATTTTTATGAAAATATATATACAAAATACACATAAAATAATGTAAATACGTAGAAAAATATATATACAAAATAAACATAAAATAATGTAAATTCGTATCAAAATAAATAAACAAAATTCCAATAAAAGAATGTATATTTGTAGTAAAAAAAAAAAAAATATATATATATATATATATATATATATATATATATATATATATATAAATATATATATATATATATATATATATATATATATATATATATTTATATATATATAATATATACAAAATTACAAAAATTTGTATAATAATATATACAAAAATTAACAAAATTATTTAAATTTGTTTGAAAATAGATATGCAAAATACACATAAAATTAGGCAAATTTGTATTAAAATACATATACAAAATACACATCAAATAATGTAAATTTGTATGAAAATATATAAAAAAATACACATAAAATAACATTAATTTCCATAAAATATATATACAAAATATACATTAAATAATGTAAATATGTATAAAAATATATAGAGAAAATACACAGAATATTGTAAAATCGTATCAAAATAAATAAACAGAATATCAATAAAATAATGTAAATTTGTATGAAAATATAGATGCAAAATACCCATAAAATAACGCATATTTGTTTAAAAATATATGTAAAAAAATACACATAAAATAATTAAATTTGTATTAAAATAAATATATAAAAGGCACATACAATAAAAAAATTTGTATTGAAATAGATATGCAAAATACACATAAATAATGTAAATTTGTATCAAAATATAAATACGAATACACATAAAATACAGTAAATTTCTATGAAAATATATATTCAAAATACATAAAAATTATGTAAATAAGTAAAAAAATATATATATCAAATAAACCTAAAATAATGTAAATTTGTATCAAATAAAAATAAACAAAATTCCGATAAAAGAACGTATATTTGTAGGAAAATAAATATACAAAATACACATAAAATTACGAAAATTTGTATAAAAATATATACAAAAATACACAAAATTAATTTCAATTTCTATGAAAATAGATATACAAAATACACATATAATTAGTTAAATTTGTATTTAAATACATGTACAAAATACACATAAGATAATGTAAATTTGTATGAAATGAAAACAAATTCACATAAAATAACGTACATTTGTATAAAATATATATACAAAATATACATAGAATAATGTAAAATCGTATTAAAATAAATACACCGGATATCAATAAAATAATGTAAATTTGTTTGAAAATAAAGATGCAAAATACCCATAAAATAAAGCATATTTTTATAAAATTACATATACAAAAATACACAGAATAATTAAATTTGTATTAAAATTAATATACAAATTTTCATTATTTTAGGTGTATTTGATATATATATATATATATATATATATATATATATATATATATATATATATATATATACATACATATATATACATATACATATATATATATATATATATATATATATATATATATATATATATATATATATATATATTTTTACTTATTTACATAATTTTATATGTATTTTGAATATATATTTTCATAGAAATTTACTCTATTTTATGTGTATTCATATATATATTATAATACAAATTTACATTATTTATGTGTATTTTGCATATCTATTTCAATACAAAGTTTCTTCATTGTATGTGCATTTTGTATATTTATTTTAATACAAATTTAATTATTTTATATGTATTTTTGTATATATATTTTTATACAAATATGCGTTATGATATGGGTTTTTGCATCTTTATTTTCTTTCATATTTACATTATTTTATTGATATTCTGTTTATTAATTTTGATACGATTTAACATAATTCTGCTTATTTTGTATATATTTTTTTTATACATATTTAAATTATTTAATGTATATTTTGTATATATATTTTATCCAAATTTACGTTATTTTAAGTGTATTTTACCAAGCGCTCTTTATAATCGATATATGGGTATTACCAGGACCTCACACACCACACAGCCCATCCCCCTTGCTCAAGGGGGGACAGTAACCACTCCTAGTCAACGGAAAGAATCCGGCCTAAGAGGGTTCGAACCGCCGCCCTGTCAGGCTGTGAAGCCTGGCAGCGCAGCGCTCTAACCATTTGCTCAACGGAGTGTGTGTGTGTGTGTGTGTGTGTGTGTGTGTGTGTGTGTGTGTGTGTGTGTGTGCCGTCTGTGTTGTTGATGATTCACACGCAGCTGGTAAAGATCTGTTTTTGTACAGATTATTGTCTATTCCTCCCTTCTAAAGGCTAATACTTACTCTCACAATTCTCTCCATTAATAATACTCTCTCTCTCTCTCTCTCTCTCTCTCTCTCTCTCTCTCTCTCTCTCTCTCTCTCTCTCTCTCTCTCTCTCTCTCTCTCTCTCTCTCTCTCTCTCTCTCTCTCTCTCTCTCTCTCTCTCTCTCTCTCTCTCTCTCTCTCTCTCTCTCTCTCTCTCTCTCTCTCTCTCTCTCTCTCTCTCTCTCTCTCTCTCTCTCTCTCTCTCTCTCTCTCTCTCTCTCTCTCTCTCTCTCTCTCTCTCTCTCTCTCTCTCTCTCTCTCTCTCTCAACTACGTTTCTCTTTCTAACTTTCTATATATCTTTCTATCTCCATATCTATCTATTTTTGTCTCTCAGGTAACACACAGGTCCTTCCCTTCGATTGTTTCTCAAGATGAAGCCTCGTGCTGGCCGCCACGTGTGATTGAAAACGCGTTCCTGTCAATCGAGGTCACAGGGAGGAGCGACAGACAGACATAATTGCTGACAGACGGGCAACCCAAACGACACACACACACACACACACACACACACACACACACACACACACACACACACTGAAAAATAAACAATACTTGGTTACTGAAAAAATAAGCAATACTTTTGATTGGCCGTGTTTTTGCTTTGATTGTATCCGTAGATAAATAAATATGAGTAAATGAAATGAAAGAAAGTGACGTAACATCAGAAAGGTCTTGGGTAATATCAAGCTAATGAAGAAAAAAAACTGTCTAAAATGATTATATAAAGTATGGGAAAAAAGTGTTGATATGAAAACAGCGATACAGTAAATACTTTAACAAGGGAAAAAAAGTTAAATAGGTGTAGAAACCGTAGGGTTGGAGGATGTCCATATGGTTTGTAGGTGTTTGGAAGGATGGCAAGGTATGCGAAAAGTGTTGATATGAAAGTAGCAAGAAAGTAAAAGAATGTATTGATACATGTGGTGGAAATAGTTAAGGAAAAAGAAAGAAGATGTCGCAGCCTTGAGGGAACAACTTGACTCCTTAGTAAAACCTTCCTCCGTTGGATCCTGTGTCTCCTTAATAACGGCGGCGGCGCGGGAAGAGGCAGGAGAAGGCTTTGCGAACTCGCCGGATGAAGGTTTCCCGCCTCGCCGCCTCGTACCGTTGGCCCGTGAACTTGTTAACTGTCTTGATGATCTTCTTGAGCGAGGGTCGCCGTGCAGGGTTTGCGGCCATGACGGCCTCGGCTAGCACGTCCAGGGCGGGGTAGTACCTGTGGCAGGTGTCCAGGATGTTGCTGAGGACGTAGCCGAGGGAGAAGACGTCCCCGGCGCGTGAGCAGCGGCCGCCGACCAGCAGCTCCGGGGCCAGCCAGGGCGTGCGCCGTGTGCTCGCGCCCACAAAGCCAACCCTTGTGCCCAGCCTCTGGGCCGCGCCGTAGTCGATGAGCGACACCTGCAGGCGGCCGTCGGCGCCCCGGCACACCGCCACGTTGTTTTCCTTGATGTCGTTGTGGGCGTAGCCGCGGGCGTGGAGCTGCTTCACGCTGCGAGCAAGGGCCAAGAAGGCCGCCAGCCTGTCAGTCTCGCAGCGAGCGAGGCGGGGCAGGTCGCAGAAGGTGTTGTGGCCGCGGAAAGTGGTAAGCATGGCGGGGAAGCCGAGGCTGGTGCCCAAGGCCTTGGGTGCCCCCGCCGCGCCGTCCAGGTCCAGCAGGACGTCAAACTCCTGGTGGAACATGGCAGCGAGGCGGCGGTCCCTGGCCAACTTGAGGCAGCACAGCTCGCCCTCCACCTCCACCAGGTACACCGTGCACGTGGCGCCGCGCCCCAGCACCTGCTTGTGCCCGGCCACCAGCGTGTTGATGCGCTCCTGCGTCAACTTCACGAGTCGGGTGCTGTGTTGGAAAGCCATGGCTCCTTTTGTTCATGACTATAATAAATATAGGTGTTGCGATCCAGCACCTAACCTCGGTTGGTGGCGCGGCCGCCTGGGTTGGTGTGCGTAGACTGGAGTTAACATTGCATAGGCCGCAACTCCTTAACCTATCCGACACACACACACACACACACACACACACACACACACACACACACACACACACACACAAACGTATAAATCATCCTTTTCAAGCACGGACGACTGGAAAAGTATGGGTCGCGCCCCACTAATGGCTCGTGAAAGAGTTTACTCATCACGTATCAAACGTAAAACTGAATAAATACCAGACGACGCGAGACACACACACCTTGCAAAACACTTTGAGGGAGTAAACTGGGAAGCCTTAGTGTTAAATAAGAGCCATAACCGTGTACTGGAATCCGATCTCCATGAGAGCCCACTAGAAATAACCAACAATAATTAAGTTAGAGTAATAATGGAAGGGCAGGGGCAGCATATACCTCAGCGAACACTTAGGAAAGAAAACAATGATCTTAAGTACGCTAAAATACGATATTTTTAAGATAATAAATTCTATTTATGTGTCCAACCTAAGGAAAGTAGCTAATGTGACGCCGATTTTCAAAAAGGGAGACAGTTCAGCTACTTTTAAGTATCGGCCAATTAGTTAAACATCTGTTGTAGGCAAGATGCTGGAGTCGATAAAAGCCAGTAGCATTCGGGATCATCTAGAGAGACAGCTTTATACACAACTTTTACCATGGGCTCATGAAGGGTAGGTTATGCCTCACCAATCTCTTATCCTTCTACAATAAAGTAACTGAGGCGGTAGAGAGATGAAAATTGTTATATACTTTATTTTTATTTTAGTAAACCGTTTGACAAAGATCCTCACCAACGGCTGTTGCTTAAATTACAGGTTCACGGAGTCGATGGGAAAGTTTTGAACTGGGTCAGGTCGTGACTTAGCAATAGGAAGCGGAGTGTAAATCTGACTGGGACTGTGTTACGAGTGTGGTCCCACCGGTGTCGATCTTGGGTCCACTGCTGTTTATCATTTATATCAATAATTTTGACACAGAAATTATAAGTGCTGCCAGCAGTAATGTGACACAAAGATCGGCAGAGTAATTGAGTCGGATCAAGACGCTAGTGTTCTCCAGGATGGAGCAAACAGATTGTATGATTGGGCGAGGAAGTGGCAGACGGAACTCAATGTAGGGAAATGTAATATTCTAAGTGTATAACACTTCCCAAACAGGTCTAGGTGAGAAGGTGGGACGTTGAGAGCTTGGTAGTTGGTAGCGGTCCCATACCAGGAGGCTGAGCTGAGATTCTCTCTCTCTCTCTCTCTCTCTCTCTCTCTCTCTCGGATACAATCAAAGCAAAAACATGGCCAATCAAAAGTATTGTCTATTTTTTCAGTAACCAAGTATTGTTTATTTTTCAGTGTGTGTGTGTGTGTGTCGTTTGGGTTGCCCGTCTGTCAGCAATTATGTCTGTCTGTCGCTCCTCCCTGTGACCTCGATTGACAGGAACGCGTTTTCAATCACACGTGGCGGCCAGCACGAGGCTTCATCTGACGGGCCCTTGAGAAATAATCGAAGGGAAGGACCTGTGTGTTACCTGAGAGACAAAAATAGATAGATATGGAGATAGAAAGATATATAGATAGTTAGAAAGAGAAACGTATTTAGATAGATAGATAGATAGATAGATAGATACTGAAAAAAAATTGGTGACCTAAAATGTACGACTTCCTCAATCAAATATACAAATCGGTGGGTGGGTGTACATAATTTAAGCAAGATCATTTAAAAGATTGGTTGACAAATAAATACACAAATTATAATATGTAAAGAAGAGATCGAAGGAAAAGCATCCATGACCCAACAAACAAATAGAAAACCGTTCAGGGAAAAAGATGTAAAGGGCAAAGCGACGGAGGAAAACGAGGAGGAGGAGGAGGAGGAAGAAAAAGAAGAAAAAGAAGAAGAAAAAGAAAAAGGAAAAGAAAAAGAAGAAGAAGATGGAGATGAAGAAGAAGAAGCAAAAGAAGAAGAAGAAAAAAAATGAGGAGGAGGAGGAAGAGAAGGTTAAGGAGGACGAAGAGGAGGTCGAGGAAGTGGAAGTGGAGCAGAAAGAAGAAAAAGAAGAAGAAGAAGAAGAAGAAGAAGAAGAAGAAGAAGAAGAAGAAGAAGAAGAAGAAGAAGATGACAAGGGGGAGGAAGAGGAAGAGAAGGTGAAGGAGGACGAAGAGGAGGTCGAGGAAGTGGAAGAGAAGCAGAAAGAGGAAGAGGAGGAGAAGGAGGAGGATTGCGACGTCAATGACAACAATATTAACGACGATTAGGAAAAGGGAGAGGGTGAGGAAGACAAATTAGACTGCAAATCGATAGACGGGCGAGACTAAAAATTAAAATAGGAAAACGTTCAAACCGCAACCCGAGGTAGTGCACAACGAAGGAGAGCAAAGGAAAGCAAAGCTGGGGTTGGTTTGGCTCAGCAGCAACGGCAGCCAGAATTACGTACGTTGCTCGCTCGTAATGCCTGGTAATGGTGGGTGGCCGGGAGGAGGCAGCAAGAAGATATAGGAAATCGATTCTCTAGTCTAACGAGAGCGGTGAGAATCCCCCAAGACGATGAGATGAGAGAGAGAGAGAGAGAGAGAGAGAGAGAGAGAGAGAGAGAGAGAGAGAGAGAGAGAGAGAGAGAGAGAGAGAGAGAGAGAGAGAGAGAGAGTGAGAGAGAGAGAGAGAGAGAGAGAGAGAGAGAGAGAGAGAGAGAGAGAGAGAGAGAGAGAGAGAGAGAGAGAGAGAGAGAGAGAGAGAGAGAGAGAGAGAGAGAGAGAGAGAGAGAGAGAGAGAGAGAGAGAGAGAGAGAGAGAGAGAGAGAGAGAGAGAGAGAGAGAGAGAGAGAGAGAGAGAGAGAGAGAGAGAGAGAGAGAGAGTATTATTAATGGAAAGAATTGTGAGAGTAAGTATTAGCCTTTAGAAGGGATGAATAGACAATAATCTGTACAAAAACAGATCTTTACAAGCTGCGTGTGAATCATCAACAACACAGACGGCACACACACACACACACACACACACACACACACACACACACACGTAACGTAAATTTGTATAAAATATATATACAAAATACTCATTAAATAATGTAAATATGTATAAAAAAAATATATACAAAACACAAATAGAATAATGTAAAATCGTATCAAAATAAATACACAGAATGTTAATAAAATAATGTAAATTTGTATGAAAATAAAGATGCAAAATACCCATAAAATAACGCATTTTTTATAAAATATACCAAAATTCATATAAAATATTTAAATTTGTATTACAATAAATATACAAAATGCTCATACAATAAGGTAAATTTGTATTGAAATAGATATGCAAAATACATATAAAACGATGTAGATTTGTTTCTATATATCTATACGAATACACATAAAATAACGTAGATTTCTATAAAAATATATATACAAAATACACATAAAATGAAGTAAATACGTATAAGAAAATGAATACAAAATTCATATAAAATAATGTAGTTTCGTATCAAAATAAATAAGCAAAATACCAATAAAAGAATGTGTATTTGTATAAATATAAATATACAAAATACACATAAAATAGCGTAAAATTGTATAAAACTATATACAAAAATTAACAAAAATAAATAAATTTGTATGAAAATAGATATACAAAAGACATAAAATAACTCATATTTAAAAAAAAATATATAGAAAAATACACATAAAATAATTAAATTTGTATTAAAATAAATATACAAAATTCACATACTATACGATAAATTTGTATTGAAATACATATGCAAAATACACATAAAATAATGTAAATTGGTATCAAAATAGATACAAATACAATCAATAAAATAACGTAGATTTTTATGAAAATATATATGCAAAATACACATAAAATAATGTAAATACGTAGATAAATATATATATATATATATATATATATATATATATATATATATATATATATATATATATATATATATATATATATATATATATATATATATATATATATATATATATATATATATATATATATATATATATATATATATATATATATATATATATATATATATATATATATATATAAAAAACAAAAAAAATAACAAAAATTTGTAAAAAAATATATACAAAAATTAACAAAATTATTTAAATTTGTTTGAAAATAGATAGGCCAAAAACACATAAAATTAGGCAAATTTGTATTAAAATACATATACAAAATACACATCAAATAATGTAAATTTGTATGAAAATATATAAAAAAATACACATAAAATAACATTAATTTCCATAAAATATATATACAAAATATACATTAAATAATGTAAATATGTATAAAAATATATAGAGAAAATACACAGAATATTGTAAAATCGTATCAAAATAAATAAACAGAATATCAATACAATAATGTAAATATGTATGAAAATATAGATGCAAAATACCCATAAAATAACGCATATTTGTTTAAAAATATATATCAAAAAATACACATAAAATAATTAAATTTGTATTAAAATAAATATATAAAAGGCACATACAATAAAAAAATTTGTATTGAAATAGATATGCAAAATACACATAAATAATATAAATTTGTATCAAAATATAAATACGAATACACATAAAATACAGTAAATTTCTATGAAAATATATATTCAAAATACATAAAAATTATGTAAATAAGTAAAAAAATATATATATCAAATAAACCTAAAATAATGTAAATTCGTATCAAATAAAAATAAACAAAATTCCGATAAAAGAACGTATATTTGTAGGAAAATAAATATACAAAATACACATAAAATTACGAAAATTTGTATAAAAATATATACAAAAATACACAAAATTAATTTCAATTTCTATGAAAATAGATATACAAAATACACATATAATTAGTTAAATTTGTATTTAAATACATGTACAAAATACACATAAGATAATGTAAATTTGTATGAAATGAAAACAAATTCACATAAAATAACGTACATTTGTATAAAATATATATACAAAATATATATAGAATAATGTAAAATCGTATTAAAATAAATACACCGGATATCAATAAAATAATGTAGATTTGTTTGAAAATAAAGATGCAAAATACCCATAAAATAAAGCATATTTTTTATAAAATTACATATACAAAAATACACAGAATAATTAAATTTGTATTAAAATTTATATACAAATTCTCATTATTTTAGGTGTATTTGATATATATATATATATATATATATATATATATATATATATATATATATATATATATATATATATATATATATATATATATATATATATATATATATATATATATATATAATTTATATGTATTTTATATATATATATATATATATAATATATTGTTACTCTATTTATGTGTATTCATATATATATTATAATACAAATTTACATTATTTATGTGTATTTTGCATATCTATTTCAATACAAAGTTTCTTCATTGTATGTGCATTTTGTATATTTATTTAATACAAATTTAATTATTTTATATGTATTTTGTATATATATTTATACAAATATGTTATGATATGGTTTTGCATCTTTATTTTATTTCATATTTACATAATTTTAATGATATTATGTTTATTAATTTTGATACGATTAAAAATAATTCTGCTAATATTTTATATAAAAATTATTTATACATATTTAAATTAATTAATGTATATTATGTATATATATTTTATCCAAATTTACGTTATTTTAAGTGTATTTTACCAAGTGCTCTTTATAATCGATATATGGGTATTACCAGGACCTCACACCACACACCCCATCCCCCTTGCTCAAGGGGGGACAGTAACCACTCCTAGTCAACGGAAAGAATCCGGCCTAAGAGGGTTCGAACCGCCGCCCTGTCAGGCTGTGAAGCCTGGCAGCGCAGCGCTCTAACCAGTTGCGCAACGGAGTGGTGTGTGTGTGTGTGTGTGTGTGTGTGTGTTAGTGTGTGTGTGTGTGTGTGTGTGTGTGCCGTCTGTGTTGTTGATGATTCACACGCAGCTGGTATAGATCTGTTTTTGTACAGATTATTGTCTATTCCTCCCTTCTAAAGGCTAATACTTACTCTCACAATTCTCTCCATTAATAATACTCTCTCTCTCTCTCTCTCTCTCTCTCTCTCTCTCTCTCTCTCTCTCTCTCTCTCTCTCTCTCTCTCTCTCTCTCTCTCTCTCTCTCTCTCTCTCTCTCTCTCTCTCTCTCTCTCTCTCTCTCTCTCTCTCTCTCTCTCTCTCTCTCTCTCTCTCTCTCTCTCTCTCTCTCTCTCTCTCTCTCTCTCTCTCTCTCTCTCTCTCTCTCTCTCTCTCTCTCTCTCTCTCTCTCTCTCTCTCTCTCTCTCTCTCTCTCTCTCTCTCTCTCTCTCTCTCTCTCTCTCTCTCTCTCTCTCTCTCTCTCTCTCTCTCTCTCTCTCTCTCTCTCTCTCTCTCTCTCTCTGCATCTCTCACTTTGTCTCTCTCTCTCTCTCAGATACCGCCACCGCCCAAACTACGCCTTCCTTTCTATACGACAATGATTCTACAGATGCGTCTTGGGGTTTACGCTCTCGATTGAATAGAAATCGATTTCTCTGCCCCACATTCCCTCCTTATTAGATATACCACTTAACCTGTAACCTAACACCCTCCGCCGACCAAGCCAATTCTCTCTGGGCCGTCTGTGGGGTCTTAAGGCGTCTTGGGGATTCTCACCGCTCTCGTTAGACTAGAGAATCGATTTCCTATATCTTCTTGCCTCCTCCCGGCCACCCACCATTGCCAGGCATTACCCACCATTACTGGAGCCCCA